>NC_138780.1:97393747-97630443 GCF_965119305.1 Pelophylax lessonae
ATATAATACTTATATCTGATCAATAATATTTTATTATACCTTCAGTAAATAGAATATTTATACAATATAATACAACACCTACAATATCATAGACGTCCTTCCATTCTTGTGCTGCCCGCGTGCCCTATATCCTTGGGACTCAGCTTATCACAGTAAAGGGCGAATCACAGCAGGTCCTTTACCAAGTGATCAGCTGTCAGCCAATGACAGCTGATTACAGAAGTAAACAGAAGCCGGTTATCGGCTTTTTTTTTTTTTTTTTTATTAACGTTAGAGGGACATCAGTCCCCATAGTTTCCACCAGTGCTGCTAATACATACACCATTGCTACTGTGACATTTGATCTCCCATATTTTTTTACATTATTTTTCTGTACTACTACAAAATTAGTGTTTGCACCTTTGAATACCTTCTGGAAATTTACATACTCAATAAAACTTGTGAAAGAAAGCACATGGTCCCACTACCTCAAGAATTTAATTTTAAAGTGGGATTTTAGTGAGTAAATTAAAGTGGATGTAAACCCTCACACATATACCCAATGAGGTGAATCAGTGAGGTGAGTCAGATGATACACAGAGATGAGACAAATCTCCCTACATAATTTTTACATGCATATCTGCTGTCTTCAGCTTTCAATATTCTTTAGAAAGTGAATATTGTGTTATTTTTACTTCCTCTTTCAGCGGTGGGAGAGGAGTCTGGGCATAAACTAGGGATGCACCGAAATGAAATTCTTGGCCGAAGCCGAAGCCGAATAATAATGAAATGTTTGGCCGAAGGCCGAATACCGAACGCGGTGTTTCGCATTTTTTCCATTTATTTTGCCAATTTTTTGTCCTCTCTTGTCCTCATGTCTCTCTCTCTCTCTTGTCCTCTCATGTCTCTCTCTCTCTTGTCCTCTCATGTCTCTCTCCCTAAATGTTACTGTAGGGAATGGGATTCAGTGCACACTGCAGCCTTGTACCATAGGGTTAATGTTAGTGACACTGTAGGGATTGGGAAGGATGCTGGGAATGGAAATCAGGAAGCATGCAGGCAGCCTTGTAAATTTTAATTGCAGATACAGGGCACTGGGCAGGTCAGGGTTAATGTGGTAACATCAATTACTCAGTGACAGTCAGTCAGTGTCAGTGTGGACTCGATCAGATTATACCGTGACAGACAGTCTCTCATAGTGGTGGTAGTAGGAGGCTGGAGGTGGACTAGTAGGACCCTGGAAAGGAGCACAACCGCATACATACATTACTCACTCGTGCACTGCAGCCCGCCCCACACATTCAGTGAGTCTTACTCTCCTCCATAGTTTTTTCAATGGCACATTCAGGAAGCCAATCGCGCCGTGAGTAGCGGCACAGCGGAACCAATCAGGTGTGCAGGCACGCGTGATTGGTTCGCTGTGCAGCTAATCACGGCGTGATTGGCTTCCTGAATGTGCCATTGAAAAAACTAGGGAGGAGAGTAAGACTCACTGAATGTGTGGGGCGGGCTGCAGTGCACGAGTGAGTAATGTATGTATGCTCACCGCTGAAGTGTCCCGGCTTCCCCTGCCTAACATGGAAGTCTGTGAGTCCTCCTGTCCTCCTCCGAGTCCCTTCCCCCTGTAAATATCGTGACCTCGGCGATATGAATATCGCCTATGGCCACAGAACGATAGTCGATATCATATCGACTATCGTTCAGCCCTATTGTTCGGCACAAAATTATTCGGCCTTTTGACTTATTCGGCCGAACACCGAAAGTGCTATTTTTTCTATTTTCGGCCGAATAATGTTCGGCCGCCGAATATTCGGTGCATCCCTAGCATAAACCATGTGACAAATGATTGGAGGAAAGGCACGCACACCCCTCCACATAGGTAGAGGAAGAAAGAAACTTGCAGAGCTGTGCTGTGAATAGTTTAGCTCTCTGCTAATCTATTTATAGCAACCTCCCCAACACAATTTTTCAGCTGCTTTTACCTCCAGTGTTAGAGAACTTGTCAGAAGTTATCATGCTGATAACAGAGGAACGAAGCAGCACAAAGATACAGGACTTAGGGCTTTGGAGAGAGATAAGTAAACACTACAGATATATGTGCTCAGGTCAAATTTCATGAATCGGTTTTATAGCTACTTGTAATCATAGTAAATCCTCATAGAATACATAGTTAGTCTGGTTGAAAAAAGACAAAAATCTAAATAGCTCAACCAATAAAAGAAGGGGGGGGGGGTATTATATAATCCTATATCAATAATTGATCCAGAGAAAGGCAAAACAAAAAACCCAGCAAAGCATTATCCAATTTGTTCCAACAGGGGGGAAATGTCTTCCTGATCCCCCAAGATGCATTTGGATATTCCCTGGATCAAATTTACCAATAAATATTAGTATCCAGTTATATTATGTACATTTAGGAGAGAATCCAGTCCATTTTTTTTTTTTTTAAAGCAATCTACGGAGCTGGACAGAACCAGTTCTTGAGGGAGTCTACTTGACAGTTTCACAGCTCTTACTGTGAAGAAACCTTTCCGTATTTTGAAAATAAAGCCCCCTGTGAATAACTCAACATCAAGTTCACTATATAGACCACTTGCAATGGATATAAAAAGTCTACACATCCCTGTTAAAATGTCAGGTTTCTGTGATGTAAAAAAATGAGACAAAGATAAATCATTTCAGAACTAAAAATAAAAAACTAAAATAATGTGGTTGCATAAGTGTGCACACCCTCTTATAACTGGGGATGTAGCTGTGTCTAGAATTAAGCAATCACATTCAAACTCATGTTAAATAGGAGTCAGTACACACATGCCATCATTTAAAGCGCCTCTGATTAACCCCAAATAAAGTTCAGCTGTTCTAGTAGGTCTTTCCTGATATTTTCTTAGTCGCATTCTACAGCAAAAGCCATGGTCCGCAGAGAGTATCCAAAGCATCAGAGGGATCTGATTGTGAAAGGCTATCAGTCAGGAGAAGAGTGCAAAAGAGTTTCCAAGGCATTGGATATACCATGGAACACAGTGAAGACGGTCATCATCAAGTGGAGAAAATATGGCACAACAGTGACATTACCAAGAACTGGACGTCCCTCCAAAAAGGATGAAAAGACGAGAAGAAAACTAGTCAGGGAGGCTGCCAAGAGGCCTACAGCAACATTAAAGGAGCTGCAGGAATATCTGGCAAGTAATGGCTGTGTGGTACATGTAACAACAATCACCTGTATTCTTCCTATGTCTGGGCTATGGGGTAGAGTGACAAGACAAAGAAAAACATCCAAACCCGGCTACGTCTCCCAAAAGCATGTGGAAAATGTGTTATGGTCTGATGAAACAAAGGTTGAACTTTTTGGCCATAATTCCAAAAGATATGTTTGGCACAAAAACAACACTGCGCATCACCAAAAGAACACCATACCCACATTGAAGCATGGTGGTGGCAGCATCATGATTTTTCATCATGCTGTTTTTCTTCAGATGGAACAGGGGCCTTTGTCAAGGTAGAGGGAATTATGAACAGTTCCAAACACCAGTCAATATTGGCACAAAACCTTCAGGCTTCGGCTAGAAAGCTGAACACCTTTCAGCATGACAATGACCAAAAGCATACATCCAAATCAACAAAGGAATGAAGATTACAGTTTTGGAATGGCCCAGCCAGAGCCCAGACCTGAATCCAATTGAAAATTTGTGGGGTGATCTGAGGAGGTCTGTGCACAAGAGATACCCTCTCAATCTAACAGATTTGAAATTGCAACTGCCACCATTTTATTCTCAAGGATCCCCAATTTCAGAATATATAATGTTTGGGGCTTTTACCTATTCTTCAGACCTAAAATGTGCATTTTTAACACATGTGCAAAGTATAGTAGAATAGTGAATATACAAGCAAACTGCAATCTTGCAGTAGATCTCTCTCTCGAATTGAATCACTACTTTTGGTCAGTGCTCCAAAAGGTGGAGTTTGTATAAATGATTAGATATCTTCCTTGGGTTTAACTTAGTAGTCACCATATCCCTATTTCCTTCAACAAATAAAAATATGCATATTTCTTTAAACTTTTTGCAAGGATAATAAGACAATTCAAAGCAAGGATGAAAGAGAATCATAAGGATGTGTGTACTGTATTTGTCCACTAGATTTTAATGTGCAAATTGCTGCTCAAATGACACACTCTAAAAGATAATGCTAATAAGCAATTTCACCTTTGATACTTGAGCCACTGTGTTAGCAGTAAGTGCTGCACTTGCTATATCCTCCAGTTTACTGCGGGAGATTGCAGAGATGAAGTTCAAGTAATAGGACTCATACAACTGGGTCCTCAGATCCTGCAATTAAGGAAAAAAACTATTAAAATAAGCCAAACGCCGGGCCTGTTTGTGGGGTTCCAATATAAAAATTAGGATACTGTTCATCACTAACATGCAGCAAGATTATTGCCTTTACCAGTACCAGCATATGCAGAACTACCTCCCTCCTTCCCCACATCAGCATGCAGTAGGACAGAATACTACCTACTACCGTGTTTCCCCGAAAATAAGCCAGAGTCTTTTATTAATTTTGGCTACAAAAACTGCATTAAGGTTTATTTTCGGGGGATGTCTTATGTGTCCCCTGTCTTCTCTACCCCTTTCCCTCCCTGTCAGCTCAGGAGTCAGCATCTCTGTAATCCCCAAAAAAAACTATAGTAAAAGTCCTTCTAAAATCATTTAATCCGTTCTGTAAATGGATTATATAATGTCCAGTGTGTGTCTTTACGTAACATTGTAGAAAATACGTTATTTACAGCGTCGCTAGATGCTCACATGATCCGCCGGAGCTCTCCTTTCCCACTCCGAAGCACTGCCGAGGGAGATGCCGAGATCCCCTCTGACATGAGCCCTGCTTCAAGCACTGCAGGGGGAGGGGCCGCTGAAATCAGCCGGGGGGAGAAGGAGAGCTCTGGTGGGTCACATGAGCGCCCAGCGGCACTGTAAATAAGGTATTTTCTAAAACAATGATACATCAAAGACACACACTGGACAATATATAGTTCAGTTTTACAGCGTGGATTACATGATTTTACAAGGATTTTAACTAGAGCTTATTTTCAGGGTAGGGCATATATTGCAGGCATCATAGAAAACAGAGATAGGTCTTATTTTCCGGGTAGGTCTTATTTTGGGGGAAACACGGTAGCATTCTTAAAGAACCCATCCATGAATGTATTGGGCGGGATATTGTAAGAGTTTTCCTACAGTGAGCCAGCAATACAGCAGATGGAATTCACTGTGTGGGTCATACTCTCCAAGATAAAACTGGCGTAAGGATTTTGTCAGCCCTATCTGTTGTCAGTAAGGCCCCTGTCACACGTATGCGACTTGTCCTGAGACTTGGGAGTGCTAAGTCGCATGACAAGTCATATCCCCATGATTTCCAAAAAATACCATTAATATCTGTGCGATTTGAAGTTGCAGCGACTTCAAAATAGTCCCTGCACTACTTTGGTATGACTTTGATGCAACTTGAGGTCCATAGACCTAAACGGAATCCCAAACAGAACTCCTCTTAAAGAAATCCAGCCATGGGGTGAATATGAAAGATTTTCTTGCTGGCTGACCACCTTCTGAAAAAAAATATTTTTTTCTAAATTGTCCCTGGCTTCCATGTTTGCTAAGTAACAGAGTAGGAACAGGCAATTTAGTGGTCACATGCTTAACAAGTGCATTTTTGCAGGTCAGGGGCTTAGAATACATAAAAACCAGGTAGCATTTTTAGAGGGAGATCAAGTAAAGCAGCTTCATATTTCCAGCATGATGGCTTTCCTTTCAAACTCAGGACTGTGGTGGTCATGTAGTAAATTGATTCAGAAGGTGCCAAAGAAGAAGAGAGGGAAATGTATACACTTTATATAGGGGCACATAGACTGCAGACTCATTTTTTGTTGAATGTAATTTTATGGGATGTAATGGGTGAGAAAAACTGCTTAAAACAAAAAAGTAAGAACAAAGTCATACCTGACAGATTCTGTCCACATTCTCCTCTGTAGGCATCACAAAATACACAGCTGGAACATCTGGAATTGCATCACGGTCTGAGTGCAGGAGTCTGAAGAAAAGAACATATAGTGCTGCGATGAATAGACTGTATACAAGTACAGACTTAACTGTCATTTTCAGCAGCATATTAATAAAAATATTGCAAATATGCTCTTGTTTTTGAGTTTTCTACATTAGATAGAATTATCATATAACCGCTTTCATGATTTACTTTTCCACATACAAGAAATAACTGGATTTTTGTACTTACTATACTCTTAAGTCCGTGACAGACGCAGCTCCATATATTTCTAGACCATTAGTTATGCTCCTCCCATCAGGAATAGGACACAAGGCAGGACAAAGCTTTACCACGCCTATGGGGCTGTCCCTGCAGGCATAACCCCACACACTCTGCTACAGCTATCGTTACAAGCAGTGTTTAGAAGACAAAAACCCAATTTCACTCAAAAGTAGAGGGGCCGGTGCTGTGTCTGTCAATGGACTTCAGAGAAAAGGATTTTACAGTAAGTACAAAAATCCAGTTTTCTCTATCGTCCATTGACATATGCAGCTCCATATCTTCTTAGACCATTGGGACGTCCCAAAGCAGTATATGCATGAAGGGTGGAAAAAAACAACGCCAAAAAAGAACGTACTTCCCCAAAAGGCTAAACGTAGCCAACCAGGTAACATGGAGCTCAACCAGGAACAACTGGAGCTTACCCAAAAAAACATACACCCTCATAGAGAACAAAAAATCTCTTTTAGACAGCAGCTTGCAAAACCTTGTGGCCAAAAGAGGCATCCGAAGATGCTAACACATCTACTTTGTAGAATTTTGGAAACGTATGCACAGACGACCAAGTTGTCGCCTTGCAAACTTGCATCACTGACACCTGATGGCGAAAAGCCCAAGAGGCACTCAACGCTCTAGAACAGTGGTTCTTAACCTGGGTTCGATCGAACCCCAGGGGTTCGGTGAGTCAGTCTCACAGGTTCGGCGGAGGTCAAGACACACACCCGACTCATATGATTCGTGATGACACGCCCCGCTCATTGGCTGCAGGTGATCACGCAACATCACTTGGCCTATCTGTGCTGCAGGGAATTTGGCACGCCCAGTAGTCGAATTGTAACTGTAGTGATGGTACGTCGTGTGATTTCTTTCTTAATGTTAATCCCTTCATACTATGTCAAGCAAAAAAAGAAAGTGGTCGGACGAATATGTACATTATGGATTCACATGTATAACGGAACGTGATGGGAGTCAGCGTCCTAACTGCACGATTTGCAATGTCAAGTTGAGCAGTTCTAGTCTAGCACCGGCAAAACTAAGAGAACACTTCCTTAAGCTGCATGGAGATGGAAAATACAAGAACACAACGCTCGCTGAATTCAAGGTGAGGAGAGCCAGATTTTATTTTTCCAATTAAGAAGGGTTCGGTGAATGCGCATATGAAACTGGTGGGGTTCAGTACCTCCAACAAGGTTAAGAACCACTGCTCTAGAAGAATGTGCCTTCAGAGGGAAAGGAGGAACCTGACCCTTCAGAGAAAAGGCCTGAACTACCGTCTGCCTGATCCATCTGGATATGGTAGCAGCAGACGCAGCCAATCCTTTACGAGGTCCATCGGTAAGGACAAAATACAGCATCTGATTTTCTGAAAGACTCAGTGGCAGCCAGGTAAACCCTGATCGCCCGAACCACATCCAAAGAGTGCAAGGCAATTTCCTTGGGATGCTTAGGCTTGGAACAGAGTGAAGGCAGCACAATGTCTTCATTCAAATGAAAATCAGAAACCACCTTAGGAAGAAAAGACTGATTAAGTCAGAGTACCATATTATCTTTGTAGACCACCAAATAGATGAGCGGCAGGACAACGCCCCCAAGTCAGACATTCTGCGGGCAGAAGTGATAGCCACCAAGGCAACCTTCTGAGACAATGAAAGCAGAGAAATCTCTCAAATGTAATCAAAAGGAGGCTTTTGAAGAACAGATAAAACCAAATTCAGATCCACGGAGGTAGCGGGGATCGTCTCGGGCGAGCCATATGGCGCAATCCCTGAATGAAAGTACGAACCAAGGCAAGCGTAGCTAACGGGCGCTGGAAATATATAGCCATAGCCAAAGCCAACCCTTGACCTTTGATAGTGCCCAAAGCCAACCGCTGTTCAACCCCTTTTTGCAAAAAAGCCAAAATCCCAGCTACTGAAAACAAGCGAGGGTGCACCTTCAGTGATTCACACCATAAAATGTACAATTTCCACGTACGATGATAGATCTTCCTGGCCTTCAATAGTGTCAATAGTCAATCTCTCAACACCTGGCTTTCAACAGCCAATGCCGTTAAAGCCAGTGTATGTAAAGCAGGATGGAAGATCGGCCCTTCAGACAGCAGATCCTCACTGAGAGGAAGTCTCCAAGGAGCATCGGCAACCAACCTTAACAGGTCTACGTACCAAGAACTGCGAGGCCAGTCTGAGGCCACAAGAACGACGGGAATCCCTTCCTCCTCTATCCTGCGTAGAAGCCTCGGCAGGAGTTTCAGTGGAGGAAAGGCGTAAATCAGCTGATACCAACCCCAAGAAGCCACCAGTGCGTCTGTGGCATCGGCCAGAGGATTGTGAGACCTGGCTACGAACCTCTGAACCTTCCTGTTGAGACGAGAAGCAAACAGATCGACCTCGAGTGAACCCCCCCCCCCGGAAACACAGGAGATGAAACACCTCCAGGTGTAAGGACCATTCCCCTTGATCCAACACCTGACGACTCAGGTAATCCGTTTGCCATTTCTCCACACCTGGGATGTGTACAGCAGAGAGGGCTGTAGATATGAGTCCTTGATATCCATTTTTGGAGGCCAAGAAGTCTCCCTGGTGTAGGGACGCCACTACCGTACGGATGGCTTTCATCCGAAACAAATGTACCCACAAGAAGCGGTTCAGAGCCTTGAGATCCAGGATTGGATGCACCTTACCATCTTTTCTGGACACAGTAAACAGGTTTGAATAAAACCCTTGAAAGCGTTCCTGAGAGGGAACTGGCACAATCACCTTTGTGCAAGCAGATCATGTACCGCCTCTCGAAGATCCTTTAACCGGTCTGGAGATAGATGAAGATTGAACAGGAAGAACCTATCTGACGGTCGAGACCGTAATTCCATCTTGTACCCTGATAGGATCAGTTTGTGAACCCATTTGTCCTGAATCAAGGAAGTCCATGGTTCCGGAAAATAGCGAAGACACCCCCCACCCCAGAAGCGGGTGAGGGCGCCCCTTGATGCATACGATGATTTGTCTGCAGAACCAGACTGGCCAGTCTTTGATTTACCGGACCATGGTTTATTGGAAGACCTGAAAAGGCTTTCCTTTTTCCTTTTTCTTGCGACCCGGGGGTACGAAAAAGCCGCCTATGAGCAGTGAAGGAAGGCCCCCACCTATGACGGAGGATTGAGGGAGAAGAGTACTCTTCCCACCCGTAAGACCTTTGATCAGTTAATCCAGAGAAGATCCAAACAACCTTTCTCCCGTAAAGGGAAGATCAGTCAAGGCCTTCTTGGAAGCCTGGTCCTTCAACCAGCTTTTAAACCACACCATAGGAATGGAAATCCCCACTGCAGACACCCTGGCCACTAGGGAGGCCGCATCCAAGGACGCATCAAACATTAACACAAGGGCTTGAGCCATCTGGTCCAGGAGTTCAATTAGCGCCGTCTATCCACAGGGTCTGTAAAGGCCGGGATTTCTCCACCAGAACCACAATAGACTTATTTAATTTAGAAACTGGGTGATCCACCTTTGGAGGCAAGGTACATCGACTTGAAACCGCCTCCGCAAAGGGATAACGGCGTTTAAAGCACTTGGGCACCACTAGCACGTGCTTGATGCAATATTAACAATATTTTCAAAAAGCTCCGGAACAAGGAAACACCTTTCCTGACTTCTGGGCTTTGCGGGAGCCAAAAGACACTTGTATACCTGACGCTGTAGATTCATCTGCCATTTTTAAAGTTTCTCGCACAGGAACTATGAGTGCTTCCACCAATGCGCACTCCTGCGCGGCGGCTGAAGAGGACCGCCAGAGGATTGGGGGGGACAGCATTACTCACCATACCACGGTACCAGGTGGGCAAAACTCCTAACAGACCAGGGGTGGGGGTGCTGCTAGCCAGGGGGTATGTTGCAACTCAGGGCATTCCAGGTCTTCACGTCCCAGCGAGATGGTCCACTCGCAGGTTCATCCCTATCCATTGGGGCTCTGTCGTGGCAAGGCCTAGTGCTTGACTATAACCTGCTCACGGCCAGGCTGGGAGACCCTAAGGCAGGGGTCTTCAAACTATGGCCCTCCAGCTGTTCAGGAACTACAATTCCCATCATGCCTAGTCCTGTCTATGAATGTCAGAGTTTTACAATGCCTCATGGAATGTGTAGTTCCGCAACAGCTGGAGGGCCGTAGTTTGAGGATCCCTGCCCTAAGGGTATAGATTATCCAGTCCGAAACCCAGCCATCTGTTGCTTGTAGTTCTCCAGGAAATCTAAACTAGTAAATAAAAATTATATATAACACAAATTTCCCTTTTATGTAGCTAAGACCGAAGTCCCAGCAGGGAACTAGGCCCTACACCTTAACTTGGCAGAAACAAACTGGAAGCTGAGGCAGAGTGTGTGGGGTTATGCCTCCAGGGAGGCCCCATAGGCGTGGTAAAGCTTTTTCCTGCCTAGTGTCCTATTCCTGATGGGAGGAGCATAACCCAATGGTCTAGAAAGATATGGAGCTGCGCCTGTCAATGGACGATAGAGAAAAAACAGTATTGCAAGTCTAACCTAAATACGCATTAAAAGTCTTATTAGTAAGGAAAAGTAAAGAGTAACAAATGGAATGAAACATTTATCTGTCCTGAAAGAAATAAAACTCCAAAGCCTGTGGATCTTTGCAGAGGGAGAGAATCAGTTTGGCTGATCCTCTCCCTCAACAGACATCATGTGATCAACGAAAGGTGTCTTGAGCTGAACTTTTTTCAGTAAAGTTAGGAATTCCAGTGCTTCTATTACTAGGATTCTCAATTCATCTTAGTAAGACTAACTTTTGACACAGTTAGGTACTTTTTTTTTTTTTTTTTTTAGAAACTAAACCGTTTTGGTATTGTATAGGGCTGAAACAACTGACCTCCCCCCTCCCTCCTCCTTTCCTCTCTGCCTTTCCTCTCCGCCCATTTCCTGACGTCAGTGAGGGAGTGAGTCATATCGAGGTCAGGGAGAAAAACAGCAAAACGTGAGTGCAGAGCTTACAGTGCTACAGTGTCCTGTACACAGGGCCGCTGATAAACCAGTACAGCCTGCCCTCCTGTAGGGGGCCTGAGCTCTGTCACTTCAGAAGAGGGGCCCGGGCACCTGCAGGAAAGGAGAGCCGGCTGTACTGCCTTGTGACTCCAGGGTGTGGAACCCCCTTTCTTTCTGTGTGTGTCAGGGACAGCTGCAGAGTCTCTCTCTGCCTTTGCTATGAAATCGTTACTGCTGGCCAGGTCCTGAAACTCCCCCTCCCCTCCCTCTGTGATCGGCAGCGTTATCTATTGCAAAGCAGAAAGATCTAGGAGGTAAGAAGCTCTCTGCCTGCTCCACCTCCTCCCTGAGTCCTGAGCTCTGCTCTGCCAATCTCCACACCGTTCTCTATGTGCAGACACTGTAACCTGCAGTGGTTGTAGGGCCTGAATAAAGTAGTCATTCTGCTGGAAGGGTGTAAGTGGGAATGTAGCTGCAGAAAGTTGAGAGAAGGGGGGAAATGTGCCAGCTGCAGGTAGACACTGGCCACCACTGCAGTGCTGGAGCTAGGGGCTAGTGAATACACCTCTCCCTACACCTGACAGACATTTCTATTTGGCACCCCTGAGGTCCCATTCACATCGTAGTGGGAATGCATGTTCCTGCACTAATTTTTTTTAGCTTGTTTTTCACACATAAGGCAGGCTATTTATTTAAATGGACAGCGCTACATTTGACAAATGCACCATAGAAGCTCTAGAACATTTTAAGGCATCCTACTTTTAAGTTTGCCACATTCTGCTAACTGTTTTTGGGGTGCCATTAACAATTAATGGCACCACAAGCACTATGCGAGTTTTGCAGTGCAGGGCCCTGTCAGGTAGGCTGTACGGGGCCCCGTGGTTTCTAACAGCAGCCCTGCCTGTACATACAAAGCAGCCCGCCAAAAAATAGAATAAAAGCTTATCCAGATAAAAGAGTTAATATTCCTTATAAAGTGCAATATTATAACAGAAAAATAAGTGATTAAAAACGTCCATATAGCACATATAGTGGGTCTTTCTTTGCTCCCTATTTCATATCTATGGCTGACATGGACGTTTTTATTCACTTATTTTTCTATTATAATATTGCACCTTATAAGGAATATTAACTCTTTTATCTAGATAAGCGTTTATTATATTATTTACAGTATATAGCAGCTTAATTTAAAAAAAAAAAAGTTTTGGTATAAGTGCCGGTTCACACTTGTGCGGTTTGCGAGATCGCATGTAATTTGGAGCGCACTGCTCCTAAATTACATGCGATCACACTTTGTATGGCTGAATTCGCAGTGCATCCGCAGCAAACTTTTTTGAGCCGCCTCAGAATCGGATCACACAGTGGTTCACACTTGTGCGATCCAATTCTGTGTGAATTTGCAGATCGCACTGCAATATGCGATCGCAACTGGGGGTGTCGTTAACATTTAATTTACACGCCCTGCGTATCGCATATGGCAGTGTGAACTGCCAGATGTGCGGATGCAATGGCCTTAGGCTCGGTTCACATTTGTGCGATGCGGGAATGCTGCGAATATGCAGCGTGTTCCCGCATCGCATCCGCACATCTGGCAGTTCACACTTCTGCCAGTTCACACGCAGGGGGTGTCAATTAAAAGTTAACGACACCCCCAGTTGCAATTGCATATTGCAGTGCGATCTGCAAGTTCGCACAGAATCCAATCGCACTAGTGTGAACCACTGTGCGATCCGATTCTGAGGCGGCTCAAAAAAAAGCCTCATGTGCGAGTTTGCTGCGGACGCGCTGCGAATTCAGCCATACAAAGTGTATGGCTGAACTCGCATGTAATTTAGGAGCAGTGCATTCCGAATTACATGCGATCTCGCAAACCGCACAAGTGTGAACTGGCACTAACACTCTGTTTGTTCATTATTATTTTAAATAAATGAAAAAAAGGCATATTGAGTTTTTTTAATGATTTTATCCGATTAATCAATTAATCGAAAAAATAATCGGCAACTAATCGATTATTAAAATAATCGTTAGTTGCAGCCCTAGTATTGTAGTTAGGAAACAGAGAAATAAAGTGAATACAAGCATTACAAGACAATTACTTGTTTTCGTCAAACCAAGCCTGTAGTGCTCCGTTCCTAACCAAAGCATAATGTTTTAGAACAACTTGTGCTAAGAGACGGGAGTGGATCATTTTTAGACTGCAGATGTCAATACCTAATGGATCCCTGGTGTGGCATTCATACTTTTGGCTTACCACATTCATCACAATCTGACAAAATAATCTCTGTACAATGAACTTTAGCTTTACCATAACTTTGGAATATGAGGATTCAAGCAATTTGTTTCTAATCAAGCAAACCCTTGCACTGCATAATTTTTGGTAGATCTAAAGGAGATTGTACAATCAGACTGTAATGTGTAAGAAGACCCTTTATTAGAGCAGTAAAACCTAATTTGCCTAACAGATTATGCCTACTGCTAGGTTAAGAAACCACTGTATTATCCAAAAACAACTAAGTATAAAAAGAAAAGCCCTTATATATATATATATATACATACATACACACATACACACACACACACAAACAAACACTGCTCAAAAAAATTAAAGGAACACTTAAATCAGAGTATATCATCAAGTCAAGTAAACGCCTGGGATATTGATCTGGTTAGGTAAGTATCAGAGGGGGTTGTTAATCAGTTTCCGCTGCTTTGGTGTTAATGAAATTACCAAACAGGTGCACTGGATAGGCAACAACGAGACAACCTCCAAACAGGAATGGTTTTACAGGTGGAGGCCACTGACATTTTTTCCCTACTCATCTTTTCTGACTGTTTTTCACTAGTTTTGCATTTGGCTAGGTTCAGTGTCACTACTGGTAGCATGAGGAGATACCTGGACCCTATGGAGGTTGCACATGCAGTCTAACTCCTCCAGGATGGCACAATAATACGTACCATTGCCAGAAGGTTTGCTGTTTATCCCAGTACAGTCTCATGAGCATGGAAGAAATTCCAGGAGATAGGTAGTTACTCTAGGAGAGCTGGACAGGGCAGTAAAAGGTCCTTAATCCATCAGCAGGACCGATATCTGCTCCCTTGTGCAAGGAGGAACAGGATGAGCACTGCCAGAGCCCTACAAAATGACCTCCAGAAAACCACGGGTCTTTCAAATGTCTCTGACCAAACAATCAGAAACAGACATAATGAGGGTGGCCTGAGGGTCTGACGTCCTCTAGTGGGCCCTGTGCTCACTGCTAAGCATGGTGGAGCTCGATTGGCATTTGCCATTGAACACTAGAATTGGCAAGTCCACCACTGGCGCCCTGTGCTTTTCACAGATGAGAGCAGGTTCACCCCAAGCACATGTGCGTTCAGCATGACCGGTTTGGTGGTGGATCAGTGATAGTCTGGGGAGGAAAATTCATGGAGTGACGCACAGACCTCTACAGACTAGACAACGGCACTCTGACTGCCAATAGGTAGCGGGATGAAATCCTTGGACCCACTGTCAGACCCTACACTGGTGCCGTGGGTCCTGGGTTCCTCCTGGTGCACTACAATGCCAGGCGTCATGTGGGGAGAACATGTAGCCAGTTCCTGGAGGATGAAGGAATTTATACCATTGAATGGCCCCAACGCTCGCCTGACCTAAATCTAATAGAATATATATATATATATATATATATATATATATATATATATATATATACATACATACATACATACATACACACACACACACACAGAGCTCCAGGATCTGTATATATATATATATATATATATATATATATATATATATATATATATATATACATACATACATACATATACAGTGGGTACGGAAAGTATTCAGACCCCCTTAAATTTTTCACTCTTTGTTATATTGCAGCCATTTGCTAAAATCATTTAAGTTCATTCTTCTTCCTCATGAATGTACACATAGCACGCCATACTGACAGAAAAACACAGAATTGTTGACATTGTTGCAGATTTATTAAAAAAGAAAAACTGAAATATCACATGGTCCTAAGTATTCAGACCCTTTGCTCAGTATTTAGTAGAAGCCCCCTTTTGATCTAATACAGCCAGGAGTCTTTTTGGGAAAGATGCAACAAGTCTTTCACACCTGGATTTGGGGATCCTCTGCCATTCCTCCTTGCAGATCCTCTCCAGTTCTGTCAGGTTGGATGGTAAACGTTGGTGGACAGCCATTTTAGGTCTCTCCAGAGATGCTCAATTGGGTTTAAGTCAGGGCTCTGGCTGGGCCATTCAAGAACAGTCACGGAGTTGTTGTGAAGCCACTCCTTCATTATTTTAGCTGTGTGCTTAGGGTCATTGTCTTGTTGGAAGGTAAACCTTCGGCCCAGTCTGAGGTCCAGAGCACTCTGGAGAAGGTTTTTGTCCAGGATATCCCTGTACTTGGCCGCATTCATCTTTCCCTTGATTGCAACCAGTCGTCCTGTCCCTGCAGCTGAAAAACACCCCCACAGCATGATGCTGCCACCACCATGCTTCACTGTTGGGACTGTATTGGACAGGTGATGAGCAGTGCCTGGTTTTCTTCACACATACCGCTTAGAATTAAGGCCAAAAAGTTCTATTTTGGTCTCATCAGACCAGAGAATCTTATTTCTCACCATCTTGGAGTCCTTCAGGTGTTTTTTTAGCAAACTCCATGCGGGCTTTCATGTGTCTTACACTGAGGAGAGGCTTCCGTCGGGCCACTCTGCCATAAAGCCCCAACTGGTGGAGGGCTGCAGTGATGGTTGACTTTCTACAACTTTCTCCCATCTCCTGACTGCATCTCTGGAGCTCAGCCACAGTGATCTTTGGGTTCTTCTTTACCTCTCTCACCAAGGCTCTTCTCCCCCGATAGCTCAGTTTGGCCGGACGGCCAGCTCTTTGAAGGGTTCTGGTCGTCCCAAACGTCTTCCATTTGAGGATTATGGAGGCCACTGTGCTCTTAGGAACCTTAAGTGCAGCAGAAATATTTTTGTAACCTTGGCCAGATATGTGCCTTGCCACAATTCTGTCTCTGAGCTCTTCAGGCAGTTCCTTTGACCTCATGATTCTCATTTGCTCTGACATGCATTGTGATCTGGAAGGTCTTATATAGACAGGTGTGTGGCTTTCCTAATCAAGTCCAATCAGTATAATCAAACACAGCTGGACTCAAATGAAGGTGTAGAACCATCTCAAGGATGATCAGAAGAAATGGAAAGCACCTGAGATAAATATATGAGTGTCACAGCAAAGGGTCTGAATACTTAGGACCATGTGATATTTCAGTTTTTCTTTTTTAATAAATCTGCAACAATGTCAACAATTCTGTTTTTCTGTCAGTATGGGGCGCTATGTGTACATTCATGAGGAAGAAGAATGAACCTAAATGATTTTAGCAAATGGCTGCAATATAACAAAGAGTGAAAAATTTAAGGGGGTCTGAATACTTTCCGTACCCACTGTATATATATATATATATATACACATATACACACACATACATACATAAAACACACATACATACATACACACTGCAGATTATATATTAGTATATATTTGTAATCACATTAATTACCAATTTTCAAAATAACTACCAAAACGTATTTATAAAAAATATAAATTGTGCCATATATAAATTAAAAAATAAGCCTAGATTCACACTGGTGCGGTGCAGGGAACCGCATGTGATTCGAAGAGGAATAGCACCGCATTCCTGTTCAAATCACATGCGATTCTTTGAAGCGTGATTTCAGCTTATTTATTTTGTATGATTAAATCGCACCACATTTGCATGAAAAAGGGGCATACACCTTTTTTGCCTGGCTGGAATCAGATCGCAAAGCTGTTCACATCTACAGTGCCTTGCGAAAGTATTCGGCCCCCTTGAACCTTTTGCCACATTTCAGGCTTCAAAACATAAAGATATAAAACTGTAAATTTTTGTGAAGAATGAACAACAAGTGGGACACAATCATGAAGTGGAACGAAATTTATTGGATATTTCAAACTTTGTTAACAAATAAAAAACTGAAAAATTACTTTGTAGCGCCACCTTTTGCTGCGATTACAGCTGTAAGTCGCTTGGGGTATGTCTCTATCAGTTTTGCACATCGAGAGACTGAAATTTTTGCCCATTCCTCCTTGCAAAACAGCTCAAGCTCAGTGAGGTTGGATGGAGAACATTTGTGAACAGCAGTTTTCAGTTCTTTCCACATATTCTCGATTGGATTCAGGTCTGGACTTTGACTTGGCCATTCTAACACCTGGATATGTTTATTTGTGAACCATTCCATTGTAGATTTTGCTTTATGTTTTGGATCATTGTCTTGTTGGAAGACAAATCTCCGTCCCAGTCTAAGGTCATTTGCAGACTCCATCAGGTTTTCTTCCAGAATGGTCCTCTATTTGGCTCCATCCATCTTCCCATCAATTTTAACCATCTTCCCTGTCCCTGCTGAAGAAAAGCAGGCCCAAACCATGATGCTGCCACCACCATGTTTGACAGTGGGGATGGTGTGTTCAGGGTGATGAGCTGTGTTGCTTTTACGCCAAACATAACGTTTTGCATTGTTGCCAAAAAGTTTGATTTTGGTTTCATCTGACAGAGCACCTTCTTCCACATGTTTGGTGTGTCTCCCAGGTGGCTTGTGGCAAAGTTTAAACGACACTTTTTATGGATATCTTTAAGAAATGGCTTTCTCCTTGCCACTCTTCCATAAAGGCCAGATTTGTGCAGTATATGACTGATTGTTGTCCTATGGACAGAGTCTCCCACCTCAGCTGTAGATCTCTGCAGTTCATCCAGAGTGATCATGGGCCTCTTGGTTGCATCTCTGATCAGTCTTCTCCTTGTATGAGCTGAAAGTTTAGAGGGACGGCCAGGTCTTCGTAGATTTGCAGTGGTCTGATACTGCTTCCATTTCAATATTATCGCTTGCACAGTGCTCCTTGGGATGTTTAAAGCTTGGGAAATCTTTTTGTATCCAAATCCGGCTTTAAACTTCTCCACAACAGTATCTCGGACCTGCCTGGTGTGTTCCTTGTTCTTCATGATGCTCTCTGCGCTTTAAACAGACCTCTGAGACTATCACAGAGCAGGTGCATTTATACGGAGACTTGATTACAAACAGGTGGATTCTATTTCTCATCATTAGTCATTTAGGTCAACATTGGATCATTTAGAGATCCTCACTGAACTTCTGGAGAGAGTTTGCTGCACTGAAAGTAAAGGGGCTGAATAATTTTGCACGCCCAATTTTTCAGTTTTTTATTTGTTAACAAAGTTTGAAAAATCCAAAAAATTTTGTTCCACTTCATGATTGTGTGCCACTTGTTGCTGATTCTTCACAAAAAAATACAGTTTTATATCTTTATGTTTGAAGCCTGAAATGTGGCAAAAGGTCGCAAAGTTCAAGGGGGCCGAATACTTTCGCAAGGCACTGTATGTGATCGGATTCTGCCAATCGCACTGCAATTTACAAACCCCGCAACACATTAGTGTGAACCTAGGCTAAAAGGTCAACAGAAAAAAATGCTGTCAAATTGGTAACTCAAATTCCAATATTAAAACATTACTAAGGCTCCATGCTACACGTTCCAACAGTAAGATGTACAACTACAAAGTGAAGCTGGTGTCTACCACATTGTACATTACTTAACCACTTAAGCCCCGGAAGATTTTACCCCCTTCCTGACCAGGGGGTATTTTGCGATTCGGCACTGCGTGACTTTAACGGACAATTGCGCGGTCGTGCGACGCTGTATCTAAACTAATTTGGCGTCCTTTTTTTCCCACAAACAGAGCTTTCTTTTGGTGGTATTTGATCACCTGTGCGATTTTTTGATCACGCGCTATAAACAAAAAAACAGCGTCAATTTTGCAAAAATAGCAATATTTTTCACATTTTTTTATATGAAATTCCCCCCCAAAAAAATGTAAAAATCAAATTTTTTTAACATTTTCGGCCAATTTGTTTTATGCTACCTATGTTTGGTAAAAAAAAATTGCAAAAAGCGTATTTTGATTGGTTTGCGCAAAAGTTATCGCATTTACTAACAAAGGGAAAGATTTTTGTCAATTTTGTTGTTTTTTTTTTTAACGCGTAATGGCGGCGATCTGCGATTTTTTTTGCGGTACTGCGACATTGCGGCGGACAGATCGGACCCTTGACTGACATTTTTGACACTTTTGGGGTTACCAGTGACATTACTACAGTAATCAGTGCTATACATATGCACTGTTACTGTAAAAATACACTGGTAGTGAAGGGGTTAACTTTATTTGAGAGGGAGGGGCTGTGTGTGTCCCTAGGGGCGTGCTTTCTACTGTGATTGGCTGTGGCTTCAGATGTATGAAGAGTGATCAACGGTTCTACATAGTAGAACCGTATGATCATCCTTCATACACCGGGGAGAATGACAGGCAGCTTGTTTACACAAGCCGCCTGACTTCCTCCCTCTCCCCCGACGATCGCAGAGTGACCGGCGGACATCGGGTCCGCCGGTCACACGCGCGGGGGGGGGGCGCGTGACCGCGCGGGAGCGCGCCTCCGGGGGCGCGCGCTCGCTCCCTAGATCTTCACAGGCTAGCGACGTAGACCTACGTCGATTTGCCTGTGAGGGGCTGACTGCCGACGTAGATCTGTGTTAGGCAGTCGGCAAGTGGTTAAAGATATTCCAACGTTGTATTCGTTTTAACAAATCTAGCAACAAAAAAAATGAATAAAAAACTTACAGGTGTAAAGTGACCCCCATATCTCTAAGTTCCTTCACAGAGAGCAGAGGAGAGATGATATCTTGGCCAAAACGATCGTAAATGAGGACCTGAAAAGGAAGAAGCATTGTAACTGAGTTAAGCCCATACATTTGTATTGAAAGTAAAATGTTTAGTGTTGAGAAAGAAATAAACGCTAGCATTTCCAGCATTATCAATTGTTACAAGATCAATTAAAGCTAAACTCCACGAATGCGAAAAAAAACCAACACTTGCAGAAGGGCCCCCTAGCACTGCAGGGGTGAAATGCACATTCAGAAATCCTTCCCCCTGCCCGTGCAGTGATTTCACAACATAAGCAGAGCTTGCAGAATTAACAGACCTCCTCCCTCCAGCTTTTAACAGAGCGTCTGTGCCATGTCTGTTGCCGGCAAAGCATAGAAAATGGAGCTGATGGGTTCTAATTGATAAAAGGAGCTGTCACCTTTTTGGTAATTAGGCTCAGGATCTGCTCTGTTATCTCAACTTAGAAGAGTGGCACAGGCATATAGCCTGTACCTATCTTAAGTAATTCCCCTGATTCCGTCAATTCTCCTAATGTGAATGACAATATATTAGCAACTACATTCAACAATAATTTGCACAAGGATATGATAAAGCAGTGTGTTTTCTCGCATATAATGATTGAATATTGTTCCCTACCTAGGTTACATAGGTTGAAAAAAAGACAAAAGTCTATCTAATTCAACCAATAATAAATAAACAAACCTTACAATCCCATACCAAAAGTTGATCCAGAGGAAGGCGAAAAAACCCAGGAAAGCATGATCCAATTTGCTACAGCAGGGGAAAAAAATTACATCCTGATCCCCCAGAGAGGCAATCGGATTTTCCCTGAATAAACTTTACCTATAAATGTTAGTACCCATGTACATTTAGGAAAGAATCCAGGCCTTTCCTAAAGCAATCTACTGAGCTGGCCAGAACCACCTCTGGAGGGAGTCTATATACTGTAAAGAAACCTTTCCGTATTTGGAGATTTAATCTCATTTCCTCTAGATGTAGAGTGCCCCCTTGTCCTCTGTGATGACCTTAAAGTGAATAACGCAACACTAAAGTTCACTATATGGATCCCTTATGTATTTGTACATGTTGATAATATCCCACCTTAATCTCCTCTTCTCAAGAGAAAATAAATTCAGTTCCTCTGAACTTTCCTCATAGCTGAGCTCTTCCACACTTCTTATCAGTTTGGTTGTCCATTTTTGCACTTTCTGCAGTCCCCCGATATCCTTTTTGTGAACTGGTGCCCAAAACTGAACTGCATATTCCAGATGAGGTCTTACTAATGATTTTCTACAGGGGCAAAATTATATCTCCCTCTCTCTGGAGTCCATGCCTTTCTTAACCACTTGCCGACCGCCGCAAGTACATATACTGCGGCGGTCAGCCCCTCACAGGCAAAGTGACATATATATACGTAACTAGCCTGTGAGGCTCTGGGGAGCGAGCGCGCGCCGCCGGCGGAGCGCTCCCGCGCGGTCACGGACCCCCCCGTGCGTGTGACCGGCGGACCCGATGTCCGCCGGTCACTCGGCGATCGTCGGGGGAGAGGGAGAAAGGCAGGCGGCTAGTATAAACAAGCCGCATGTCATTCTCCCCTGTGTAGAAACAATGATCATACGGTTCTACTATGTAGGACCGTTGATCATTGTTCCTACAGCTCAAGCCACAGCCAATCACAGTTAGAATCACACCCCTAGGGACACACACAGCCCCTCCCTCTCAAATAAAGTTAACTCCTTCACTGCCAGTGTAATTTTACAGTAACAGTGCATATGTATAGCACTGATTACTGTAGAAATGTCACTGGTAACCCCAAAAGTGTCAAAAATGTCAGTCAAGGGTCCGATCTGTCCGCCGCAATGTCGCAGTACCGCAAATAAAAAAAAACGCAGATCGCCGCCATTACGCGTTAAAAAAAAAAACAACAAAAATGACAAAAATCTTTCGCTTTGTTAGTAAACGCGATAACTTTTGCGCAAACCAATCAAAATACGCTTTTTGCGATTTTTTTTACTAAACATATGTAGCATAAAACAAATTGGCCGAAAAATGTTAAAAAATTTTGATTTTTACATTTTTTTTGTTAATAGCGCGTGATCAAAAAATCGCACAGGTGATCAAATACCACCAAAAGAAAGCTCTGTTTGTGGGGAAAAAAAGGACGTCAAATTCGTTTAGGTACAGCGTCGCACGACCGCGTAATTGTCCGTTAAAGTCACGCAGTGCCAAATCGCAAAATACCCCCTGGTCAGGAAGGGGGTAAAATCTTCCGGGGCTTAAGTGGTTAATACAAGAAAGGACTTTACCTGCTTTGGAAACTGCAGCTCGGCATTGCATTCTAATATTAAAGCGGAGTTCCACCCAAGAGTGGAACTTCCGCTTTAGGGAGTCCTGACCCCCCGACATGCCACATTTGGCATGTCATTTTTTGGGGGGGGGGGAGCGGGTACCTAGTTTTGACAGGTACCCGCTCCCACTTCCGCTCGGAGCGCCGCGGCGCCCTGAGCGGAAGTTCTCCTCTCCCCCTCCCTCCCTGCAATCTTCTGGGACACGTCAGAGGTCCCAGAAGATTGCCGGCCAATCACGGCGCGCAGCGCGACTCGCGCATGCGCAGTGGGTACCCGGCTGTGAAGCCGCAAACTGTAACAGCCGGGTGCCCACAGCAGTGATGCCGGCGCCGAGGGAGAGGATCGAGGCTTCGGGCGGCCGCATCGCTGGACCGTTGGACAGGTGAGTAAATGGCTGGAACTCCGCTTTAAGCTTATGATCTTAACAAGACCCACAGATCCTTCTCCACTATGGATTCCCCCAGTTGTACTTCCCCCAGTATCTATGATGCATGCATATTCTTAGCCCCCAAGTGCATAGCTTTACATTTATCAGCATTAAAGCTGTAGTATATCATTTTTACAGGCTTACCTGTAGGTAAAATTAGTATCTCCTAAACCTGCACGGTTTAGGAGATATTCACCATGCATGCAGCCGCTGACAACAGCGGCGCATGCGCTCTGAAGGTCTGGCGTATCCTTCAGAGCTCCTTGCCAGCTCCTTGCCGGAAAGTGAACTTCCGCGGATGTGTCAGTGCGGCTCAGGCCACTCAAATCGCTAGAGCCACCGAACCAGGAGGAGACGCAGAGGGAACATGTCAGCTCTCTCTGCGGTGTCCGAGCGACTGTATGGGGGCTTCGTTTCAAATTAAGTATTTCATAATGTGCTATTTTGGGATGCAAACTAACACATTATGTCATTGTCCTGCAGGGTTTTTTTTGTTTTTTGGGGGATACAACCACTTTAAAACGTAATTTGCCACATAGTTGCCCAATTAAACAGTGCACTGAGATCAGCTTGTAAATTGGAGAAGTTATTCCACTGCATAGCTTTGTGTCATCTGCAAAAACTGAAATGGTACTTTTAATCCCAGACCCTATATCATTTATAAAGATATTAACCACTTCAGCCCCGGAAGGATTTGCCCCTTAATAACCAGGCCATTTTTTGCAATTCGGCACTGCGTTATTTTGACAGAAAATTGAGCGGCCGTGCGACGCTGTACCCAAATAAAATTGATGTCCTTTTTTTCCCACCAATAGAGTTTTCTTTTGGTGGTATTTGATCACCTCTGCGCTTTTTCGATTTTGCGCTATAAACAAAAAAAGAGCGACAATTTTGAAAAAAAACGCCATATTTTTTACTTTCTGCTATAACACATTCCCAATAAAAAAAATTTTTAAAAATGTAATTTTTTTATCAGTTTAGGCCAATTTGTATTCTGCTACATATTCTTGGTAAAAAAAAATCCCAAAAAGCGTATTTTAATTGGTTTGCGCAAAAGTTATAGCGTTTACAAACTACAGGATAGATTTTTGGACTTTTGTTTTTTTTATTAGTAATGGTGGCGATCTGCGATTTTTAGTGGGACAGCGACATTGCGGCGGACAGATCGGACCCCTAACTGACATTTTTTTGGGGACCAGTGACACTAATACAGTAATCAGTGCTAAATAATATGCACTGTTACTGTATAAATGACACTGGGGGTGATCAAAGGGGTTAAATGTATGCCTATGTGCTTACTCACTGTGTTGGGGGGGGGGAGGGGGGTTCTGTGACAGGCACAGACAGATAGTTTCAGCATAGCTGAAACTGCTAATCTGTCCCTGCCTGTCTGAGAGAAGATCCGCCTGCTTCGTTTACATAAGCAGGTGGGCCTTCTCTCCATTTCCCGGACGGTGAGCAGACGCTGATTCTGGAGCTCTGCACGGAATGGGTCAGGAATCTGCCAATTACTGCTAGCCACACCGGAGAAATCGCATGTCGGGAAACCGGAGCCTCTTGTTGAAGACCGGTGAGTGCGGCGGACAGGACATTACACACTAATTTCTCCGCCAGCACCCGATCTCCTCTCCCGCGGCAGCTGCCAAGATGGCACCGCCTCGCACCATGTCCTCCGGCCAGGCTCACACAAAGAAGGCCTCGCTTTCACAGGTCCCAGCGGCGGGGGACACTAATGCAACACCCCCACGCCCCGCATCACCGAAGTGTCTCCAGAATAGCCGCAGGTGGCATCACAGTCCTGGACGGCGGGGTCACAGGGTCTGGATGGCCGCACAGAGGGAGCAATATGGGAGTTGATCTCAGACCTCCCCAATAAACAAGACATACAGGACATGGCCTCCTCCATAGTGTCAGCACTCTATCGGGAACTGCAGGACTTGCGCAAACAAGTGGACAAAGTTGAGGAGAGGGTGACAGACCTAGTGGAATCCTCTTTATCCACTGAAAACAGACTGTCCGCACTTGAGGCCGACCAACAAGCCATCTGCCAACTCTTTATTGATGTCCAGCTCAGGTTGGATGATGGCGAAGATCGCAGCAGGCGGAATAATTTACTCCTCAGGGGGATATCAGAGGCCACCATGGGCCCGGAGCTGCGCACGACAGTGGTGGCAATCCTTAATTTTGGGGGAAACCACCTGCAGCTGATCGAGTTCAGAGGGTACAGGGCCTTCGCGCACCTCAGTCAACCCGGGAGGCTTCTGGGCCTGCGTCCATCCCTCGCGATGCGCTCTGCAGAGTGCACTTCTTCATTATCAGGGAGGAGATCCTGCACCAGGCTTGGGCCCGGGGGCCCCTGGATTTCGACGGGGCGACGATCAGAGTCTATCTGGATGTCTCCAGGAACACCAGGATTATGCGGGGGATGCTTCAACCACTACTAGAGACTATTCGGGAGGCAGACGCTACTTATCGCTGGGTTCACCCTTTTCACCTCATTGTGAAGAACCAGGGCACCGAATTTTACCTGCAGTCCCCTGAACGCCCTGTTTAGTTTTCTTGGCAAACCTGTAATATCGGTTCCCAACTGGCTGGACTTCCTGCCGCACCAGGATCGCTTCACTCCCCGCTCGAGACCTCAGTGGCAACGCCGTCAACGCTCCCGAGCTTCCAGTATAGAGTGCCCTGCAGACTCCCACCAGCCACACTGAAGGCCTGACCCACTGGTTCTCCTTTGCTTGAAGTATTGTTTCGCTCCTGATTGAATTGACACTCATTTTTGTTTTAGCTTTCTCATCACCAGCTTGGCCTTCTCACACATGGTACAGCTGTAGATAGCCTTGATTTGATTCTTTAAGTGTTGGTCGTTTGCTTTCCTATACTCCAGTTGGTTTCCGGTGTCTGTCGCAGCGCTCTTGGTCGGTGCCCGCCGGGCCTGGCCCATGGGCTATGCTGTTCCGGGGTTCTGGACGGGGGACGCCGCGGCCGACGAGGACCGATGGCTCTCTGTGCCCTCCATTCCTCTGGTCGGGGGATAGTAGACGACCCTCTTACACATTGCTTTCGGTTGACCCACTTGCACCATCCCTGTCTGTTATGTGATGGCCAAACCGGACTTCTTCAGGGGAACAGTGCTCACCCTCAGGTCACCGGAGCTCCTGTTAGATTGTTAAAAAAAAACTGAATTTTTGTAAGAACTTTCCGTAAAATTATTTTCTCTGAGTCCTCTGACAGTCGCCGCCCACTCATACAGTCTTCACTTATGGGTTTTGTCCTTATCCATAGGGGTAAACTAGGCAAAAGATTTTTGTTAAAATCATATATAAAAGCATTTGCATGTACACACCCACAGGGGGCTGTCACTCTGGACCATACCCTCATGCTAGCAGCATTCCCAAATCATTTTGGTAGCAAGCAGTATATAGATCCAACAACCCCAAAAGAGGGACGGGGACGGCGACTGTCAGAGGACTCAGAGAAAAGAATTTTACGATAAGTTCTTACAAAAATTCTGTTTTCTCTTACGTCCTCTGACAGCCGCCGCCCACTCATACAGTCTTCACTTATGGGACGTCCCAAAGCAGCGTAGACTTGAGGGGTGGGAAATGCGGCCGCCACAAAGGTAACGCAACCCAGGTCAGAGAAAAGAACCTGATCTTCAAGATAAAGGCAAAACACTGGGTAACAGGAAACTCAACATGAGCCAACAAAACCCAGGAAAGCAAAAAAACCAAGGGGCTGATGCCAAAACATCAAGTTTGTAAAAATTTTGTAAGATGGAAATCAGAAACCACCTTCGGCAGGAAGGAATTGAATAGGGTCACAAGACCACCTTGCCCTAATGGACAACCAGGTAGGGAGAGCGGCAGGACAAGGCCGCCAACTCCGACACTCTGCGAGCAGATGTGATAGTGTAACGCTCCTTGCGTTTCTTATAAGGTGTGGATTTTCAGCTGCAGAAGTAGTTCCACGTCAGTAGTCATGTAGGAGATATGCTGAGATACCAATCCCAACCTCAATGACTCATCATGTATGGAAGGTCTTATTTCAGCAAGTAAATACACACAGTAATTAAGCTGGTTCCTAGTGTGACTTTATATACATGTGGTAAGACAATGATAAAGGTCTTAGGGATAGGTTTGAGTGGAAGTGGTAGGTGACAGACACTTGAGGTGAGACAGTGCAGATGGATGCAGGAAGGGTTAGCGATCATGTATGATAACAGATGACAGAGTAGCAGGTGCATACAGGAGAGATCAACCCAGTGCAGGAAATAGTAGCAGTAGCCTCAAGAGCTAGCAATCTAGTTATGCAGATGTAAAAGACAGTCCTTGCTATGCAGAGCTAAATAGTGTAAGCCTAGTACAAGTCTATAGAGATTTCCCCTGTGGGGTACTTAGCACTAATAGCGATAGCCGAAGGATCGCTCAGGAGATGCGGATGATCCAGTAGCAGGATGCAGGGATCAGCGCAGCGAGGTTCGTCAGCGAGGAGAGCTTGCAAGCATGGAAGCTTCAAGCAAGATTAGTATCCAGGTACTGGTGTTTGAACGAACACATGTGAGTGAGAACCGACGCCCTAAATAGCCATCTAGTCCGGCGCTGGGTGATGACAGCTTCAGCCTTAAAGGGAAACACACCTATATGTGTTTCTTCTGTCTAGGTAGATGGAAATCACCCGGAATAAATGTGATAGGAGGCACTGAGAGTGCCAGAACCTTACAGATAGCCACTAAAAAGGCAACTTTACGTGACAGAGCCAGCAGAGAAATCTCCCGGATATTTTCAAAGGGAGGACGTTGTTAAAACGGACAGGACCAGATTCAATCCCCAAGGAGCTAATGGCGCCCTCCTAGGGGGAGCCAGATGACGCACACCTTGAAGAAAAGCGCGGATCAAGGAATTTGATGCCAGAGGGCGCTGGAAAAGAATAGCCAGCGTGGATATCTGACCCTTAATAGTGGTCAGCGCCAAACGCTGATCCACACCAGATTGCAGGAAGGCTAACACCCTCACCACCGAAAAGGAGCAAGGATGAAAACCCTGAGATTCACACCAGGCAAAGTAAGCCTTCCAGGTACGATAAGAAATCTTACCAGAAGAGGCCTTCCTAGCCTTGAGGAGGGTAGGAATGACCGCCAACGCGAGACCTCAATCTCTCAAGACCTTGCTTATAACAGCCACGCCGTCAAAGCCAGCGACTGTAAAGCCAGATGGAAGATCGGCCCCCGCGACAGCAGATCGTCTCGTAAGGGGAGCCGCCAGGGAGGCTCGACGACCAGTTGCAGCCAGTCTGGAGCCACTAGGATCACGAGCTTTGGTTTCCGAGGCCAACCTGCGAAGGAACCGGGACAACAATTGAATTGGAGGAAAGGTATAGAGCAGACGATACTGAATCCACGGCACCACCAGCACGTCCGAGGCGTCTGCCAGAGGATCGCAAGTTCTGGCCACGAACCTTTCCACCTCGTTGTTGAGACGAGACACGAACAGATCCACATCCGGGGATCCCCATCGTGCACACATCATCTGAAACACCTCCGGGTGTAGGGACCATTCCCCTTGGTCCAGGGTCTGGCGGCTCAGATAGTCGGCTTGCCAGTTCTCCAGACCCGGAATGTGAACTGCCGAAAGTGCCGAGACCTGCGTCTCGGCCCACGACAGAATCTCGGCCACTTTCTTGGCCGCCCGGGCACTCCTGGTGCCCCCTAGGTGATTGATGTACGCCACTGCAGTGGCATTGTCCGTCTGCACACGCACAGGGCGGTCGTGCAGATGACCTGACCAATGCAACAAA
The DNA here is from genome assembly GCF_965119305.1 of Pelophylax lessonae. Taxonomy (NCBI): domain Eukaryota; kingdom Metazoa; phylum Chordata; class Amphibia; order Anura; family Ranidae; genus Pelophylax; species Pelophylax lessonae. The sequence goes on from NC_138780.1 coordinate 97,422,380, forward strand.
CATAGTTTGATCGCTCTCAGTACCTTTACAAGGAATGAGGATGTCTGTCCCACCAGGCCAGAATCTCTGCATGCAGAGATCGCGTGCAGAACTGTGCAAATGGCAACGCCTCGAAGGCTGACACCATCAACCCCCGGACCCGCATGCAGGACCTGAGTGACGAGGAACGTTGTCCCTGAGGGACCTGACCTCACTCTGTAGAGTCCGGAGTCATACCTCCGGCAGGAAGACTTTTGCTTGAGCAGAGTCCAGAACCATCCCCAGGTAGGGGAACCAGACAGAAGGGGACAACTTCGACTTCTGGAAGTTGATGGTCCACCCAAACTCCTGGAGTATCTGAACCGTGGTAGCCAGATCGCGTACCAAGGTCGGACTGGAACTCAACCTTAACAGGATATCGTCCAGATATCCCAGGATTGCAATCCCCTGCGCCCGCAATAGGGCCAGGACAGGAGCCAAGACTTTGGTAAACACCCTTGGAGCTGAAGCGAGACCGAAAGGCAACGCCACAAACTGATAGTGCTCCTCCGCAATCGCGAATCGGAGGTACCTCTGATGATCCTCGTAAATGGGGATGTGTAAATACGCATCCTTGAGGTCGATGGACGCCAGGAAACTTCCCAGACTCAGAGAGGCCACCAGTGATTGAAAAGATTCCATGTGGAATTTCATAACTCGCACGAAGCGATTCAGAAACTTTAAGTCCAGAATTGGACGTACCTTGCCCTCCTTTCCGGGCACCGTGAACAGATGCGAGTAAAAACCCAGACATCTGTCCCGATGAGGCACCGGGACAATCACCCCCTGGGCGAACAGATCCTGCACCGCCCGATGGAGATCGAGGAGACGATCCGGGGTTAAATGAAGATTTGAGGGGCAGAATCTGTCTGTCGGCGTAATCGAAATTCGATCTTGTACCCTGATCGGGCGAGTTTCTGAACCCACCTGTCCAGCCAAGGTTCGGGAAACAGCGCAGATGGCCCCCCACCCCTAAAGCGGGTGAGGGCGCCTATTCAGGCGGGGGCGGACTGGGACGGCGCGTTAAGGAGGACGGCTTTCGGCTTGCCCGCCCAGGGCTTCTTCAGACCACTCGGGCCCTTGAAGGGTTTGCCCTTGTCTTGTGCCCAAAAGGCACAAAAGGACCCCTGGTTGGTTTTAAAGGAAGGGCCCCACTTACCGCGGAAATTATTATTATTATTTTTTTTCTTCGGCCACTTGGGGTAGAAGAGTGTTCCCTCCCCCAGTCACCCCCTTAACCAACACATCCAGGGATTCTCCAAAAAGTCTATTCTCCGCATAAGGGATGTCAGACACCATCTTTTTGGGAGACTGGTCAGCCGACCAGCTTTTCAACCACACAATGCGACAGACGTGCACCGCGCATGCAGACAAACGTGAGACCAGAGGGGCCCAATCCAAGGCCGTGTCACACAGGTATAGTACAGCTTGATAACCGGGTCTATCATGGCCATCGTAGCAGGGGGAGCAGAATCCGCCTGCATGGTGTGTTGAATAACTTTAAGCCACTCCAGCATAGCCTGAGAGACCAGAACTGAAGCGAACACAGGTTTTAGCAAGGAACCCACCACCATATAGTAGTGGCGGTTAATAGACTGCACCCTACTGTCCGCCGGGTCCCTAAACACCATTAGAGGCATGGGCATTAGAGTGGCCCCATTCAACCTGGACACAGTGTGATCCCCTTAGGGGCCACAGGCCCGCGCAAATCCGTGGGAGACGCGAAGGGATAACGGTACTTCAACCGCCTAGGTAACACAAAGTTGCGTTTAGATTGCGCCCTTGTTTATTCACCGTTGCATGAAATGCGGCGTGACAGGAAAAAACCTGAACCGATTTCTGGGTTCTGCGGGTTCCAAAGGATAACCGCGTACCCTGCTGGTGGGGCTCATCCTCCATATGCAGCATTTCAATGACAGAACTAATGAGCGCAGCCATAGCAGCGCGATTTCTGGCAGCCCTGGCGGGGGAAACTTCCCCCTCCTCCACTTCCCCCTCCGACTGAGAGGACTGAGACCCCTCAGGGGTACACTGTCCGTGACAACCATATCAGAATCTGAATCAGAAGAAGGGGAAGGTCTGGACATTTTTCTAAAAGACCGCTCAGACATCAGCAGATCCACCTTTAATGCTAAAGCCGCAAGTGCAGCACTAAGGGAGCTCTGCTCAGAGGACCCAGGTGTACCTGAATCCTCCACCAGAGCTGGGGGGGAATTAGCTGTCCTGGGAATTTGGAAAGCACTGGCCCTTTAAGTAGGAACCGATGCGGATCGCACCGCGAGGTACCGCAGCAGAAATGAAATATTGTCACAAGCAAACAACAGGAAAGTGACCGCCAGCACGAAAAAATGACCAAAGAAAGACCCCCAGAAGTGCATACATACAACCTCCACGCTTTGCTGGAACGATCTGTGGTCTAAGGAAAGGAAATTATGTCATCAGCTAGAGGACACAGACTAAGGGAAAATGGCTTTGTAATGGGGAGGCTTTGGGAAAATGGCTGCCGAGCCCATGTTTTGGAAGGACCTTGCCACATCCAAAATGGTGCCGGAAGGGCGCGAAATTGCTGCAGGGAGGGGCGCAGAGCCCATAATGAAGCTGAATAGCGCGCCCACACAAAAAACGGCGGCCCCGCGATTGTTCGCAGCGGGCCGCACGCACAAAAGGCACACATCGGGGAGAGGGACCCCCCCGCAACCACCCCACAGCGCGGCAGAACCGCAATAGAGCCCACAGGGACAGGGAGAGACCGGGAAGGACACTGACAGACATGAGGGGAATAAATACAGACATCACAGGCAGACTGTCATCCCCAACACAGAGGCCCCACAGACAACCCCCACATAGAGGGGTTACTCACCGACCAGCGATAGCGTGGGTGCCGCCGTGAGACGGGAAGCCTCCCACCCCGGGTGGGGGTACCGTCAGCCAACAGGACGCTAGCTACACGCGGCGTACCGCAGTAGAGCCATCCTAGCGAAGTAGCCAAATTCGCGGGCATTTGTCCCTGAGGACAGGGACAGGTCGTTTGCGAGGCCTGGGCGAACGCATAGCCTGCTAAACGCTCGATGGCAGGCTGGGATTCCGTAAGGTTCTCTGTCCTAACACACCAGGACAACCAGTCCAATTCCCAGCTACGCAAACACTGTAGTCTTCTGATCTGACTAACTAAGCGCAGGAACAAAAAAAAATTCTATCATGAGAAAGAGAAAAACACTTTTTCAGAAATAAAATTAAATAAGAAAAGTAGAGAGGCTGAGACCGCAGCCCCAGCCAGGGAAAGCCTGTCTACCCCTTAGCTAGGCAAAAGACAAACTGAGTTGGTAATGCTGCTAGCATGAGGGTATGGTCCAGAGTGACAGCCCCCTGTGGGTGTGTACATGCAAATGCTTTTATGTATGATTTTAGCAAAAATCTTTTGCCTAGTTTACCCATATGGATAAGGACAATACCCATAAGTGAAGACTATATGAGTGGGCGGCGACTGTCAGAGGACGTATGAGGAAAAATGTTTTACTTGTTTTGGCTCCCGTGGCTGTGGTGGGGGCGCATCGGGGGCGGCTGAGGGACGTTTTGCAAACGTCCTAACATATGTGTACCCGACACTGTATAATTTACTTGTTAGCTATATGGCTAGATTTCATACTGTTGTTCTGTGCACCTCCACATTCCTATTCTTTCCGTCCTACGCACCCCCTGTTAGGGCGGCCACATGCCTGGGTGCCTACAGTGCCCAGCCAGTGACCTAAGAGTTTCTTTATACATTATATTTCCCCCTTTCTGTCCTCTTCATTGTTTTCCTCCCACTACTGTCTCTTATCCCCCTCCCTACCTCTTATTGCCCTCACTCGTCTCTCCCCACCCCCGTTTCTCTCCCTTCTGTTTCTTTCCCCTCTTTTTTATTTTTGGTGCTCGCGGGTGCTTGGTTTTCCACGCCATGGGGCCGCCGGGCAGGGGCACGGTCCCTATCTCCTGGTTCACATTCATCTAGGGTCTCCTCAAGGTCACCTCCCTTAATGTGAGAGGGCTTAATGTCCCGGAGAAGCATTCGCGCCTGCTGGTCGACCTTCGGAGGGCCAAAACCCAAATTGTCTTTCTACAAGAAACGCACTTTAGGAACAACAATGTCCCAAAACTGACCAATAGAGACTTTCCGTTGGCCTATCATAGTACCTCTCCCATTGCCAAATCCAAGGGGACTAGCATTTTAGTAGCTAGATCTGTGCCGTGGTCCTTTGACGCTGTGCGGCAGGATGCCCGGGGGTCGATTCCTCCTCCTCAAAGGGAAGATTATGGGCCTACAATTTACTTTCGCCAATGTTTACTTCCCCAATACAGATCATCCCCAGTTCTTGTAAGACCTCCTCCCTGTTCTCTTGGACTTCTCGGAAGGGCTGCTGGTATTCGGAGGGGATTTTAAGTTTGCTATGGACCCCCAACTAGACGTATTGCGCGGTTCGTCGCACCTTTCCTATTCCCGGTTGAGACGTCTGAAAACTGATTTACAACTTATGCACTTAACTGACCCATGTAGGTTGTTGCATCCCCAGGAGCGTGATTACTCGTACTTTTCCCAAGTCCACCACACTTACTCGCGTCTAGACTACTTGCTAATAACACACGAAGATTTATCCAGAGTCATCTCCGCACACATTGATGTCATCTCACTCTCTGATCATGCCCGATTCATTTGACACTACAAATTGACCCGGTGTAACGTGAGAATTACCTACCCCGTGAGAAAAACCTACCCTCGTCACTTCCGGCCAGGAACAGCTGAGCAGCGCAGCAGTGCGCATGCCCACAGCCCCGGATACCTGATGTAACAGCTGAGGACCTGACTAGTGCGCATGCGCACTAGTAGGAAATTATCACGGTGTCCGTGAAAAAAACCTACCCACGCCACGCTTGCATTAAAACAGCTGTGCTGCAATATAAGTCATCTCCGCTCCTGTCCCTGTCACTCCCCTGCTCTCGGCTAGTAAATATAAAAGCGGGTCTCGGCTCCGTGATTTATGTTCTCATACACCCGCCGCCGCTTTAATATTTACTAGCCGAGATCAGGGAAGTGACAGGGATAGGAGTGGAGATCAGTCGTATTGCAGCCCAGCTGTTTTAATGTAAACGCCGCATTACATACAGTGCCGTGCAACCGGAAGTGACCAGGGTAGGTTTTTCTCACGGGTAGGTAATTCTCACGGAACACCGGCCCCTAGGAGCCCGCCATCTTGGAGGCTCAACGAAGCCTTGTTACATTCTTCGGAGCTGTCCGCTAAAGTGCAAACAGCCTTGACGGACTACTTTTCCCTCAACCAAGACACGCTGGAAAACCCGCTAGTGCTGTGGGAAGCTCATAAACCAGTGATCCAGGGCATTTTCATGAAGATAGGAACCCGCCTTAAGAGGGAGAGGTCACGTCTTGCAGACAAGCTCCTGTCCAAGCTTCATGTGTTCTCAGAAGGCAAGCTTGGCATGCACTACGTATCAGGAGCTTATTAGGGTTCGTAAGGAACTTCGTTCCCTTCTCTTCCACATAACAAAACAAAAGTTGGCGTGGACTCGGCGGTCCTTCTATGAGTATTCGAACAAGCCACGTACCCTTTTGGCCTGGCCCCTACGTGAACCCCACACCAGTACCTTTATTCCTTCCATAACGGCCTCTGATGGGAGGAAACTGATTACATGTTCCACGATGGTGACTGAATTCCGTGCTTTTTACCAAGGCCTGTATAATCTTGATTGCCCCTACACTCACGAGCCTTCACAGACTATACAGTCGACAATCCAGTCTTACATAGCCGAATCGGGTATGCCCTCTCACCCGGTTTAGGTGAGGGAGGAGCTGGAGGGGCCCATCACGGTCGAGGAACTGGAGTTGGCCTTGGCGGACTCCAAGCCTAGGAAGGCAGCCGGTCCCAATGGACTTACCCCGGAATATTATAGGGCATTTCTGGAGACCTCATCCCCTCATTTGGTCTCTGCCCTCAACGCTCTCACAAAGGGACACCTAATGCTGGTGGATGCTCTGAGGGCATATATCCATATATCTCCCTGATTCCTAAGGAGGTGAAGGACACTTCTCAGTGCTGTAAATACCGCCCCATTGCCCTTTTGAATGCAGACTTAAAACTGTTTGCCAAAATTTTGGCGAACAGGCTGTTGCCCCACATTCCCCAGCTGATTCACCGGGACCAGGCGGGCTTTGTTCCTTTGCGGGAATCAAGGGACAATACGATTCGAGTTGTGAATCTGATTTATGCAGCCAGAACCGATCACCGGCCCTTTCTCTTTCTGTCTATTGATGCACAGAAAGCATTTGATAGGGTAAACTGGCAGTTAATTCAGGCTACTAAAACATATAGGGACTGGGGTCTTCCATGCTGTGGTGAATCTCATCCCTGTACTCGTGCCCGACGGCGGCAGTTAAAGTTAACGAAACACGCTTGGATTTCTTCACGATCTCTAATGGAACACGCCAAGGGTGTCCCCTCTCACCGTTGATTTTTATTCTCTCCTTGGAACTGTTCAGTCAGGTCAGATTCCGGGATCCTGGGTTTCCGGAAGCCCTCTGGGAGTCATAAGGTTGCTGCTTTTGTGGATGACCTGATTTTCTTTCTGAATGACCCACTGCAGTCTCTGCCTAAGTTACTACAAGCTCAGCATGTATATGGCGCCTTGTCACACTTCCGGATACATTTTGCTAAATCCTCTGCTCTACCCATTTCTCTGGATCAGGCTATGATAGATGAGCTTCGCCCCTCCTCCTCATTTCGATGTGCAACTGATTCCACATGCTACCTAGGAGTCAACATAACCCCAGATCCTGAATCCCTCTATCTAGCCAACTTTGACCCCATTCTTTTGCAGCTACGGACTGACTTTCTTCAATGGCACACGCTGATTTTAACATGGTTTGGTCGCTGCAGTGCTCTTAAAATGACGATATTTCCTAAAATCCTGTATGTGATGCAGGCGCTCCCTATCCGGCCTCCTTTTTTAAACGCCTAAATTAGAGGGGGGGGGGGGGGGGGGTGAGTCTGCCAGACATTCGGACCTATTATAGAGAAGTCCACTTGTCCAGGCTGGTGGACTGGTATTGCCACAGAGTCGAAGCAGTGGGTGGATATGGAGTTAGAGGACTCTGGTCAGACAGCTTAGAGCTGGCCCTGGATTGCTTCCCCAATAACAGGGGAACTCTACCGTCATCCTATCCTGGGTGCTACGATCCAGGTGTCCAGGGAGGCCTTCCATGGTACCCCAGTCTCCCCATTGCCTTCTCCCATGATTCCTATCCTCAGCAATCCTGAGTTTACACCTGGTTCCCAGATCCCCCAGTTTCAGCGACTGGTCTCGGGTGGCCATACACGTTTATGGGATTTTACTAGGGCTGATGGGAAACTATCCCCAACCGCACTTGCATCTGCTGCAAACCCCTCCCCCAGACTTTTGGTGTAGCTTTCCACTAAGACACTTCTTGCATCCGGCAACTCACGGAGCTGGAATGCATATGTCAGAGGGGAGAACCGATTTGCCACAGCCTTTCTATATTATAGAATGCCCTGCTTCGCCTGGCATCTGACTTTTGTCCTCCGTTTCATTCCCGATGGGAATCTGACCTCAACACGATATTCACAGCTCCTCAAAAGGAGAAGATTCTGTATTTTGCGCAAAAATCCTCCATAGCCTCGAAAGTTCAGGAAATTGGGTACAAGATCCTGACTAGATGTTTAAGGGTGCCCACAACCCTCCATCGATGCTTCCCACAGGTTCCTGATACATGCCAACGAGATCTGCCACCCTAAAAAGAAAATATGGATGATTGGGTGAAAAATCATGCTAGATATCTATACTGATATGGACTGGGTAATGTGTTCGGAACGAAAGGATGCCACATAATTTGGTGGAAATGAAAATGATCAACCTACAGAGGGCTGATTTCAAGGACACCCCAAAAATCAAAGTGAAAAATGATGCAGCAGGCTAGTCAATTTTGCTGAAATTACATTGCAGCACTCAAAATGGTACTCAGTAGTTTGTATGGCCCCCACTTGCTTGAATGCATGCCTGACGTTGGCAACACCATGAGATGAATAATGGTGTCCTGGGGCAATTCCTCCCAGATCTGGACCAGGGCATCATTGAGCTCCTGAACAGACTGAGATGCAACCTGGCGGCGTCAGATGGACCGAACCATAATGTTGCAGAGGTGTTCTATTGGATTTAGGTCAGGCGAGCGTGGGGGCAGTTCAATGGTATTAATTCCTTCAGACACTGTCTGCATACTCCCACAACATGAGGCTGGGTATTGTCGTGCACTAGGAGGAACCCAGGACCCAATGCACCAGCGTAGGGTCTGCCAATGTGTCCAAGGATTTCATCCCGATACCTAATGGCAGTCAGGGACCATTGTCTAGCCTGTAGAGGTCTGTGCATCCTTCCATGGATATGCCTCCCCAGACCATTACTGACCCACCACCAAACTGGTCATGCTGAATGATGTTACAGGCAGCATAACGTTCTCCATGGCTTCTCCAGACCCTTACACTTCTGTCACATGTGCTTAGGGTGAACCTGCTCTCATCTGTGAAAAGCACAGGGCGTCAGTGGCGGACCTGCATATTCTGGTGTTCAATGGCAAGTGCCAATCGAGCTCCACAGTGCCAGGCAATGAACACAGTGCCCACTAGAGGGCGTTAGGCCCTCAGGGCACCCTGATGAAGTTCGTTTCAGATTGTTTGGTCAGAGACATTCACACCAGTGGCCTGCTGGAGGTCATTTTGTAGGGCTCTGGCAGTGCTCATCCTGTTTCTCCTTGCACAAAGGAGCAAATACCGGTCCTGCTGATGGGTTAAGGACCTTTTACGGCCCTGTCCAGCTCTCTTAGAGTAACTGCCTGTCTCCCGGAATCTCCTCCATGCTCTTAAGAGAGTTCTGGGAGACAAAGCAAACCTTCTGGCAACAGCACATATCGATGTACCATCCTGGAGGGGTTGGACTGCCTGTACAACCTCTATAGGGTTCAGGTATCGCCTCATGCTACCAGTAGTGACACTGACCCTAGAAAAAATGCAAAACGAATGAAAAATAGTCAGAATAGATGAGTAGGGAAAAAAAGGTTGGTGGTCTCCACCTGTAAAACTATTTCTGTTTTGAAAGTCGTCTCATTGTTGCCCACCTAGTGCACCTGTTGTTAATTTCATTAACACCGAAGCAGCTGAAACTGATTAATAACCCCCCTCTGCTACTTAACTGACCAGATCAATATCCCAAGAGTTTAGTTCACTTGATGCTATAGTCTGATTCAAAAGTGTTCCTTTTTTTTTGAGCAGTGTATATATGACAGTGTGCTGCCTGTGGGGATTTTCTTGACAGCTGTGTTTACCTTGACGTACTGTCCCTTGGTCTCGGGGGTCACCTGGACTCCCCTTTTGGGACTGAGCATCTTTGAGCATTTTTCAAGTCTTTATGATCTCCTGGAATTCCCACATATCTGGCCCAGTATAACTGTTGACATTTAAGGTTCATATTACAGTTATACATGGTTTACATATGTCTCAGAGCTAGATTTACAAGGGTTTATTTGAATTGGTGCCCTATATGGGAACAGATTTGATATCCTTTATAGATGCATGAAGTTTTATACTGATTTTAATAATTGTTAAATATGAATATATTTTGTACGTTTTTATACATAAACTTATAGTGCACATCTCCTTTATTTAGGGGTTATTTGTGGCAACCTTTAACGTCCTTTCTCTTCTTTTTTTATTTTTAGTTTTTTGCTACTTTGTTAAAGAGGAAATCATGCTATGAGGGGAAACCAGTGGGTGAAGTATATTGCAGGCAGGTAGGAGAAGGACAGAGATCCTGTATAGGGAAAAAAAAAGAGTAAAGTCAAGAGGTCAGACTGTAGAGAGTTGGCTGGCAAAGGAATGAGCCTAATAGAAAACAACCAAAAAGACTGCAGGGTTGCGTGTAGCATAAGTGAAAGTGCTTGCAGGGCTTTTTCTGGATCCCATATTATAAAAAAGTGTGTGTGTACGCATGTGTGATTCCTAAATTAATTCTCTTCTCAGGCACCAGAAGCAACATAGAACAAATAAAATCAAGTCAGTGGCCCAAAAATGTAAGCATTTAAGCTCAGCATTCAGTATTGAGGGTAACTATATTTAGCTAATGACATGTTTACCTTAAGACTGCGTTCTGGAAAAAATACACTAAAAATTGGATTTTTTTTAAGAACTTACCATAAAATCCTTTTCTCTGAAGTCCGTTGACAGACGCAGCTCTCCTTGCTTCATTACGATTGGGTTTCTGCGCCCTCTTCAGGAGTAGACTAGGCAGTGGAAAAGTTCAAAAGCTTTTACCAGACACACCCATAGGGGCTGTCCCTAATGACATAACCCCGGGCACAGAGTGCTCACAAAGCAGTTCCGTAGCAAGCAGTGAAAAAACACAACCATACCCATAATAGAGGGGCAGGTGCTGCGTCTGTCAGTGGACTTCAGAGAAAAGGATTTCACGGTAAGTTCTTCCAAAAAATCTAATTTTCTCTATCATCCATTGACAGACGTAGGTCTCCTTGCTTCATTACAATTGGGACGTCCCAAAGCAGTATAGGCATGAGGGGTGGGAAGAACGCAACCAAACTGTTAACGTAAGTCCAGGGCCAAAAAAACTTAGCCAACTGGGCAGTAAAAGCTTACCAGTACCAACAGGAGCTTACCCACAAGACAACAAGTCAAAACCCTTTAAAGAGCAAGAAACCAAGTCTCTTTTAAACTGCAGCCTGCAAAACTTTGCGGCCAAAGGAGGCATCCGAGGATGCCATTAGATCAACCTTATAAAAAGTTGTAAACGTATGAAGGGACGACCAAGTCGCCGCTTTACACACTTGAGAAAACAGATGCCTGATGGCAAAAAACCCAAGAGGCACTCAGCGCTCTAGTAAAATGCGCGGTCACAGGGAAGGGAGGATTCTGACCCTTCAAAGAATAGGCCTGAACAATCGTCTGCCTGATCCACCGAGATATGTTCGCAGCAGACGCAGTCGAACCCTTACGAGATCCCTCAGTAAGCACAAACAAAGAGTCAGAATTTCTAAAAGACTCTGAGGCCGACAGGTAAACCGTGATCGCCCGAACAACAGCCAGAGAATGCAGAGCAAACTCCTTAGGGTGCTTTGGCTAAGGACAAAGTGAAGGCAACACAATGTCTTCATTGAAGTGGAAATCAGACACCACCTTAGGAAGAAAGGTCTGATTAGGTCAAAGAACCACTTTATCTCTATAGATAACCAGATAAGGCGAGCGACAGGAAAGCGCCGCCAATTCAGACACTCTTTGAGCAGAAGTAATAGCCACCTTCTGGGTTAACAGAGGCAGAGAAAAGTCCCTGAAATTCTCCAAAGGAGACTGTTGAAGAACAGACAAAACCAAGTTCAGATCCCACGGAGGTAATGGGGCTCTTCTTGGAGGAGCCAATGACGCACCCCTTGAATAAAGGTGCGGATCAATAGATTAGCCGCCAACGGGCGTTGAAAATAAATGGCCAAAGCTGACACCTGGCCCTTTATGGTGCCCAAAGCCAAACCTTTGCTTACGCCCCTTCTGCAGGAAGGCCAAGACTCTCGCTACCGAGATGGAGCGATGGCGCAACTAGTGCGATTTACACCAGGCAATATACATCTTCCAAGTACGATGATACATTGTTTCTGGAAGTCGCTTTCCTAGCCCCCAACAGGGTAGGAAATCACAGAGACAGAAAGACCCCTGTCTTTTAACACCTGGCCCTCAACAGCCATGCCGTGAAAGCCAGCGACCGTAAAGCAGGATGGAGGATCGGTCCTTGAGACAGCAGATCTTCACTCAGAGGCAGCCGCCAGGGTGGCTCCATGACCATCCTTACCTGCAGCGGTTACTCTGGGGCACAAATAGAGTCCGCAGGGATAGTGATACCATTTTATTTTTTCTTGTTCAATGTATCAATAGGGATGTGGTGTTGGCTTGCTGGGTACATTGGCCAGTTTAGGCATGGCACTTTCCTTTTCTTGTATATTGATTGAAACAGGGGTGCAAAACCCCAGAAGTGCTTTGCACTTGCCATTGCCTACTGGTCTGGATAAATAAGTTTTTCAGAAAATGTTATATATTCCTTTCTCTAATTTGCACTATATTTGTTTATTACAACAGGAAACAATGTATGTCTAATTAAGTTAATATTATGACAGTATACTTGGCAATCAATGGTTACATTGGTATGTTTAATTGGACTGTAATCTAGGTACTTTGGTTTTTCCTGATCCCCCTCTTTCCCCTCCCTCTCTGGACATTCAAATATCTGAGATTATATCGCTAGCCTCTTTTTCTAACCTTTCTCATATGTAGTAAATTCCTTCCCTAGGATTAGCTTCCATTTCCCCACGATGGCAAAAATGGCACAGTTAGGAGGAAAAAACTGGGAGGATTTCCTAGATAATATTGAGAAAAACTGTACCACCACTAACCCAAATGATATTGATATAGAGGTGTTTTTTCAGAAAATTAGACGATTGATGGAAAGAAAATCCAACCTCGGTTGGCACATCAGGTTTTTTGACAAATATATAAGAGAAAACGTTAATCCTATGGGGCTACGTATACAAATCTTTCCTTCCTTTGAGGTGCATGATATAACCTTTAAAGAAAAATGGGAAAAAAACTTAACCCAATGTACCTCCAACATGATGGAGCTTTTGAGAGATAAATACAAGTCGGATTTAATGGATATTGATAAGGATATTGAGAATTTGCAAACAAGAAATCGCTCACTTATCAAGCATTTAGAATACAATAAAAGGGAATCAGAATTACAGGCTCACCTGGAGAGTTTCAATAAAACCCTTCTGATGAGAAAAGATTTGAAATTTTACAAGGATAAGCTGGCCTTTATGGGAGGCTACGCCTATAAATGGCAAAAATCCACCTATACACGTAAAAACAAAACTCAAAAAATATTATCTGACAAGACAAGTTATCAATATCCATCTGACTCAGAACTATCTCTTGTATCTTCTGCCTCATCAGCTCGATCAATGCAGAGGGGTCAAACCAGACAGGGACAGGGTAACAGTGGTAAATCAGGGAAACGAGGTAATAAAGGCAATCAACATCAAAATATGGTAGGAGACACGGATAAACCTAACAGGAAGCGCAATCTATCCCCACAATTCACACCAAATGCCAAAACAACCCCAGTTATGGGAATTATTAGAGACCTGGGAGCTATTCCTAAAACTTCCAAGAGTGAGTTAATGCCAACAACCACCAATGATGAAACAATCCAGGGATTCCCTTTAGGGACCCCTCTTCCCACACAACTGGTAGACGAAAAAAGAGGACCCATAGACACCTTTGTAATAAGAGGACAAACGATAAACCTGGAATAGGATACACACACAGGGACACTCCTATTTTGGCCCCTGCAGCACCTTCACATGCTGGGATCAAGGATGGACTGTCAAATTCCACTCAACAACCAACATACAATCAAGGGGAGAAAAAGAATCCTCTTGATATTATTAATCTTTCCTCCCGATCACTCTCACAAACTGAGAAAGAAGTATTACAACTAGGCCTAAGTTTCTGTCCAGATCAACAAATAAACAAATTTGAAGTGGTCAAAGACCTTCATTTATTTGCAAGGAATTTGACATATAAATATATTTTTGACAAAAACAAAGGCCAAAACAATATACGGGACGAGGATCTATACAAAGGATTCAAGGCCCAAGATTTTAGAAATCTCAAAACAATGATGCAGTTAATTGAGGAAAATAAACAACATCCAGACTATTCGTCGTCTGATTCCTCTTCTGACGATGAGGAGGAACCACACGATGAAATAAACAAATTCAAATCCAGATCAACACGTTTTCCCAATCTCCAAACTTGCCCAGCTATCTGGGCTTTTGTGAAGCACACCCAGAAGGAGATTGAAAGATTGGAGGCCCCCCTACTTGGGGCCTCTAACCTGTCGGCCCCCCAAAGGACTGCTTTAGATGACCTTGTCCATGACGACCTCGTTGTCATTAAACCCTCGGATAAGGGTGGCAACGTGGTCGTCATGGACAGGCATCAGTACGAGACCATGTGTCTCGATATTCTAAAAAATGAAGAATGGTATAGACCAGTATCTATCGAGGAAGTTGATATTATGAAGGGTAAATTTAAATCTATAATCTTTAATGCCTTACAGTCTCATGTGATTAACCAAGAACTGTATGACTATTTAAACGTTAAATGGCCAATCTTGCCAACGTTTTATGCGTTACCCAAAGTACATAAAAGCCTCGAAACACCTCCAGGGCGCCCAATTGTTTCAGGCATCGGCTCTATCACTGAACCTTCCAGTAGGTTCGTTGATGACCAACTACGCCCACATGTCATGGGCCTACCTTCATACCTCAGGGATACTTTAGAGCTCTTGAGAGTTCTGGAGGGTCTCAGTGTCCCTGGTGGCTCTCTTCTGGTCACCCTTGACATTGAGGCCCTCTATTCTAGTATCCCCCATACCAGAGGTATCGAGGTTATTACCACCTTTGTTAAGGAACAGACCCACCGCACTTGGGCGTTGGCAGATTTTACACTTCAACTACTGAACCATATCCTCAGATCCAATATCTTTGTATTCGGCGAAACCACTTACCTCCAGGTACAGGGGGTAGCGATGGGGACTGCTTGTGCCCCATCGTATGCCAACCTGTACCTGGGGGGGGTGGGAAAGGGAGCTGTTCGCCAATGATGGCGCTTCGATATACCTGCGCCACCTAGCGTTGTGGCGCAGGTATATCGACGACGTCATCGTTGTATGGACAGGCTCGGTATCCACTCTTCTGGAATTTATAGACTTCATATCCAACAATAATTATAATTTAAAATTCACTGTTCAATATGATACCCAACAAATAGCCTTTCTTAGGTAAAAATAATTTGTATTTGTGGCGCGCTTCAGAAGTGAAAATACAAGTGCCTTATAAACTATTGTGAATCTGTATATAATCCTTGAATAAAACTGTGTTCTTATTTAGCTGAAAAATAGTGGGTCACTTAAAATTATACCGTGATTACATATAATACAAAATATAAATAAATAATTAAATGGTTCCAATATGTCTCTATATATATCAAAAAGTGCTGGGTGCTTGTGTTCCAAATAAAATGAATAACTATCCAATTGACTCAATATAAATATTTCTTCAAAATCAATCAAAGGTGCTCTGTGCTTTCTTCAATAAAAATTAATACAATACTGTGTTTCATAATGTCCATATACATAAATCCAAACTGTAAGGTGCAATACTATTCAATATCTTCAAAGGTGCTCTCATGCAAAGGAAAAGTGTTGTGACTTTCTACTTCCACCAGGTGTCACATCTAGGTGCTCTGGACTCTCACCTTAATGAGGTGTATATTGCGCCTATTATATACAACTTGGTCTCCGAATCGATAGTTGAGGGTTTTTTTAAATCGTTCCGATATCCTGTTATGACCACGGATGTTTCCTGTCTTGTCCGAGTCTGGGGGGTTATATGCTTTCTAGCGTCCTTAACTCCTTATCGTACCTCGGGCTGCACTCTGTCCTCTGTATGGAGAGCTCTGCCTTCAGTCTTCACCATTCATTCATTCATCATTCTCTTATTTCTCTGTCCCTCTTCCCTCCATACATGCTGCATGTATGGAGGGAAGAGGGACAGAGAAATAAGAGAATGATGAATGAATGAATGGTGAAGACTGAAGGCAGAGCTCTCCATACAGAGGACAGAGTGCAGCCCGAGGTACGATAAGGAGTTAAGGACGCTAGAAAGCATATAACCCCCCAGACTCGGACAAGACAGGAAACATCCGTGGTCATAACAGGATATCGGAACGATTTAAAAAAACCCTCAACTATCGATTCGGAGACCAAGTTGTATATAATAGGCGCAATATACACCTCATTAAGGTGAGAGTCCAGAGCACCTAGATGTGACACCTGGTGGAAGTAGAAAGTCACAACACTTTTCCTTTGCATGAGAGCACCTTTGAAGATATTGAATAGTATTGCACCTTACAGTTTGGATTTATGTATATGGACATTATGAAACACAGTATTGTATTAATTTTTATTGAAGAAAGCACAGAGCACCTTTGATTGATTTTGAAGAAATATTTATATTGAGTCAATTGGATAGTTATTCATTTTATTTGGAACACAAGCACCCAGCACTTTTTGATATATATAGAGACATATTGGAACCATTTAATTATTTATTTATATTTTGTATTATATGTAATCACGGTATAATTTTAAGTGACCCACTATTTTTCAGCTAAATAAGAACACAGTTTTATTCAAGGATTATATACAGATTCACAATAGTTTATAAGGCACTTGTATTTTCACTTCTGAAGCGCGCCACAAATACAAATTATTTTTACCTATATAAACTGGTTTCTGGTACCAGCACCGTGGGGCTGCAGTAAGAAGGAAAATATACACCACCTCAGATAGCGCAGGAACCACCCATACATTTTAAAATAGCCTTTCTTGACACCACAATATATCTTACACCTGAGGGCAATATTTACACTTCCCTATACCGTAAAAATACGGCAGGAAACACTATACTTCATTATACTAGTAGTCACCCACGATCCCTAATACGCAGTATCCCGTATTCACAATATCTTAGAATACGACGTAACTGCTTTCTGGATGATGACTATAAACAAGAAGCTAAGGCCCTACAGCAAAGGCTCTTGGTCCATGGCTACAACAAGAAATTACTTAAAAAAGCTTATCAAAGAGCTAATCTCCAACCACGAGATAGGCTTATTTTTGGGTCACGTCAGACTAAACCCTCAAATACTACTAAATTAGTTACTAAATACAGCTCCCAACATCAAACCATACGTAAAATCTTGGATAACAATTGGCACTTCTTAGCAGACGATAGTACGGTCTCAAAATACATTAAACCCTACCCAGAGATAGTTTATCGTAAATCTGCCTCACTTAGAGACAAACTTGTACATAGTCATCACAAACCAAAGAAGGAGGAAGATTACCATGGAGCAGTGGGGGGCTATGGTACTTACAAATGTGGCCAATGCTCAGAATGCCCCTGGGTAAAAGAGGACCTAGGTTTAGGGCTACTTGCCTTACTGAGGGCGTTGTTTATTTAGCTACATGCCTCTGTGGGGCGTTTTATGTAGGGAAAACAATTAGACCCTTTGCGAAACGCATCCAAGACCATCTGTACTATATGGACACTGGACTTATGTCTACACCCATTTGTAGGCATGTAGGCCTAAATCATAATTTCGACCCCCATTTTATTAAATTTATTGTACTAGAAGCAATTAAGAAGAACCCCAGAGGGGGTAATTATGATAATGCAATTCTTAAGGCAGAAGTAAAGTGGATCTATAAATTACAGGCCACTAGGCCACCAGGTTTAAATACGGCCTTATCATTTAAACCTTTTTTGGAATGAATCTAGGGCTCCTCATGTGATCATGCTCTGTACTGTCTATATTGTCCATGTACCTATTGATTCAGCATTTAGACAAACCGTAATACTGTATTAACATCACAGGAATCCATTGTGTTGCCAGAATTCAGGATAGGATACTATTGTATACCTTCCATGTCATTAATCATATGTTGCTTATGACTAATTAATAATAGCACATGTTGGTCATGTGCTGTGAAGTATTAATACGTATTCTCTTATGATATTTATATTTTTCTCTTTTTCTTTGTTTCCCTCTTATTTTTGTAGCTTTATGAGATCGGAGTCCGTGTGTCAATACAGGATCAAACCGCGACTAAATCCAATGTGCCGGCTCTTCTCCTGCTTATCTCTTTTTTGACAGGGGCTCGGGCGCCAAGCCGGGGGTGGTGTTGTTGAGATTTATACTACTCTTCTCCTCCCACATTTTTTCCCCGAGTCCGTTTTCTTCTGATAGCGGATGTACAGCGTTCCCACTCATCTGTACCTCTTTGTTGCGGTGCAGCTCTGATTGGGACCGCTAGATGGCGCCCGCACCGGAAGTGACCAGTTGGAGGTCATGAGGTACCTCATCACTTCCGGTGGGACCGCGCTTATAACGCCGAGCGGAATATGGTACAGACAGGCCACGACTAGTGGCGCGGCTGTCTGTTACCAATCAACCGGAGCATATGAGGTAAGTTTTACTACAACGATCTCCCATCTGTACGGCAGTAATGGCATTTATCTTTCACAGTTTCTGCTGGTTAAATGTGTTTCCACCTTCTCCTCTCAATATTCACTCTCTGGGTAGGTTCCTAATCGGACTTATCTTTTAGTTCACTCTCATTAATCTTGCACATTTTTAACCTTTTTGGTTCACCATCGGTCTGCACCTGGTCTATAACCATATGCTACATCTATATCTCCCACATGGTGTCTGTGCACCCCTGGCTTCATCAACCCCTCTTATTTTCCTGCCTTATCACTCTATGTAGCCCCCTTTTCTCTTTCACAACCTAAGCATGATCTTCTCACTGCTATGGCCCTACTGTTGGAGAACGTGGGTAACGTACCTATGTACACCTGATTTCAGTATCATGTGGGATTTTTAGTAACTAGCTTCTTCCTTTTATGGAATGCTGGTTTTTTCAGATTTACTCCCGTTCGACCGAGCTCGGTCCGGTTCCTGTTAAAGTAGCGGGATCAGGTCTGGCTGGACTTTGTAGTTCAGGGTTATTACCCGCCATTGGATGGATCGCTATGATCCCTGATACACGGACGCTGATATGGCTGCTCTGCTCTAGATACAACTTGTGGTGAGCCCTACTACACTGTAATTCCTATATCTGATTGTAATTAACTTGGTATATTTTTGTAAACTGACTGTATGTTATTCACACTTAGAACCAGCAGAGGTCACCATTCCTGTATTGTCCCAGAAGAAGCCTTCCGGCGAAACATGTTGGACACTAGTGACCCCTAGCACCTTTCAATGGTTCTATGTACATTTAAGTATCTTTGCGATATCAAGATGTATCACTGTATGTGATTGTTTTTATGAATTTGTAATAAAAATCATTATTTTATCTTGTTTTTGAATTATTTATCTTAAACATATACCCTTACAAGCCTCACCCTTAAAATCCCACCATTTTGGTTCACGCCCACCTGCAGCGGTTACTCTGGGGCACAAATAGAGTCCGCAGGGATAGTGATACCATTTTATTTTTTCTTGTTCAATGTATCAATAGGGATGTGGTGTTGGCTTGCTGGGTACATTGGCCAGTTTAGGCATGGCACTTTCCTTTTCTTGTATATTGACCATCCTTACCATGTCTGCATACCAAGACCGGCGAGGCCAGTCTGGTGCCACCAGAATCACAGACACAGATTCCACCGCCAGTCAGCGAAAGAGCCTCGGCAATGGTTGAATCAGAGGAAAGGCATGCATCAGCCGATAACGAGCCCAGGGAACCACCAATGCGTCGGAGGCGTTGGCCAGAGGGTCTCGAGCCCTAGCCACAAACCTTTCTTGATCAGATGAGACGCAAACAGATCCACGTCCAGAGTTCCCCACCGGACACACAGGAGATGAAAATCTCTGGATACAGGGACCATTCCCCCTGATCCAGAACCAGACAACTCAGATAATCCACCTGCCAGTTCTCCACACCGGGAATGTGAACTGCGGAAAGAGCCGGGACATGATCCTCGGCCCAGGTCAGGATGTCGGCCACCTCCCGGGCAGCCCGGACACTCTTGGTGCCCCCTTGATGATTGATGTAAGCCACAGCCGTGGCATTGTCGGATTGAACCCGAACCAGGAGACAGTGCAACTAAGTCGTCCAATGACAAAGACAAAGCGGGCGTGTCTGGTAAAAGATTTTGAACTTTTGCACTGCCTAGTCTACTCCTGAAGAAGGTGCAAAACCCAATCGCACTGAAGCAAGAAGAGCTGCGTCTGTCAATGGACGATAGAGAAATACATTTTTCATATAATATAAAATATGAGATTGCATCAAGAAAAATCGATAATACACATATAGGTAATGCGCTTTACAGATTATCAATTTAGTATCAACTATGAATTATGGCCCTAGAATTATTGCCCTCACTCTGATGTTAACGGCGATACCTCACGTGTGGTACAATTTATCTTTTCATCCACATTTTTTAATTAATTTAATTTTTTTTACACTTTTTTTCTTGATTTGATTTTACTGATATCACCAAGTGGTTAACAAGCCTGTGCATGGGCAGGGGACTGTCCTTATGGAGACATCAGAGGTCTATTATATCCCCAATGTCGACCTTGCCCTCCAGTGTAGCTAATCGAGCACAGATAGTGCTAGATTAGCTGCATCCTCAACTACAGTAGCCAAGAAATGACAGCTACATGTAGCTTCCAGATTGATTAGTCATAAGAGGGATCCTGGAGCAGACATGGGTACACCTTCTGAGCCCCTTAAAGTGAGCAGGCGGCTCTAGAACTGCCTGGATCACTTATCTGAAAGCCCTTTTCTGCCTCTAAAAAAACCACACCAAGATCACGGCTGCTGTAGCAGTAGCAGCAGCCATTAGCTTGCTTTAACCCTTGTACAAACCCTGGCAAAAAGTATGTAAATGTTCAATTGTTTAGTTGTGTAGAAAAAACACAAAACAAATCACAGATGTGCCTCAAAACTATTTTTAATTAACATTCCAACCTTACGGCTTAAAAAAATAAAACATAAAAAAATAAAGAAAAGTGTAGTCAATTGCAACTGTTTTTGCAGATCAAGCAGAGGAAAAAATATGCAATCAGTAAATTCTGAGGAAAATATTATGGAATCACCATGTACTTTGCAGTTCTAAAACAAACATCTGCATCAGATTACATCTGCTAATTAGTCTGCAGTTAAGAATAGAGTGCTTGCACACCTTGGTGAGCTGTTGCACCAACCTGATTGACATGAATCATGGCTCCAACACAAGAGATGTCAGGTGAAACAAAGGAGAGGATTATAAAACGTATTCAAGAAGGTAAATTGTGACGAAACGGTCAGGTCAGAGAGGCTGGCAAGAGGCCTACAGCAACACTAAAGGAGCTGCAGGAATATCTGGAAAGTACTGGCTGTGAGGTACATGCGACAACAGTCTCCTGTGTTCTTCATATATCTGGGCTATGGGGTAGAGGTTGACGGAAACCTTTTCTTACAAAGAAAAACATCTAAGCTAGAGCTGCACGATTAATCGTATAAGAATCGCGATCTCGATCCCCTCCCCACGATCTCAATCCCGAATTTTGATGATTCTCAGTGTTATATGTGTCTGGCTGTCTGACACCCGGGCGATATCCCAGCTGTCTGTGTCAGAGCTCAGCTGACAGGACGGACCCGATGCTTCCTGTTTAGTTCTGGCTTTGTTCTCTCACAGGCGGAGTGGTATCAAATGCACTCCACCTGTGAGGAGACAGAGGAGAGCTGAGCTACAGGAAGCATCAGCACTGCGTCTCTCCTCACAATTCGCCAGAAGTACCCACTGACCAGCAGTATCCACAACAGTACCACTAGCCAGCAATACCCACAGCTGTACTCACCAACTAGCATACCCACAGCAGTACCCACCAACCAGCATTACCCGCCAGCCAGCAGTACCTGCAAGCCAGCAGTACCCACCAGCCAGCAGAACCCACAGCAGTACCCACCAGCCAGCAGAAGCCACAGCAGTACCCACCAGCCAGCAGTACCCACAGCAGTACCCGCCAGCCAGAAGTACCCACAGCAGTATCCACCAGCCAGCAGTACCCACAGCAGTTCCCACTAGCCAGCAGTACTCACAGCAGTACTCACCAGCCAGCAGTACCCACAGCAGTACCTACTAGCCAGCAGTACCTACCAGCCAGCAGTACCCACCAGCCAGCAGTACCTACCAGCCAGCAGTATCCACAGCAGTACCAGACAGCAGTACCCACCAGCCAGCAGTACTCACTGCAGTGCCCACAGCAGTACCCAGGGGTAATCCATGACAGAGGAGGGGGGAGGGGAGTAATCCTAGTCTCAGCTTTATTTCAAATGTTTGATAAAAAAAAAATATCTATCTTTAAAATAAAAATGATTTTGAGAATCATGATCTTCATACTAAGCAAAAAAATTGTGATTCATATTTCTGCCAGAAACGTGCAGCTCTAATCTAAGCCCAGCTAAATTTTGCAAAGACACATCTGAAGTCTCCCAAAAGCATGTGGGAAAATGTGTTATGGTCTGATGAAAACAATGTTTAACTTTTTGGCCATAAATCCAAAAGATATGTTTGGCGCAAAAACAACACTGTATAATACTAAAAGAACACCATACCCACAGTGAAGCATGGTGGTGGCAGCATCATGCTTTGGGGCTGTTTTTCTTTAGCTGGAACAGGGGCCTTAGTCAAGGCAGAGGTTATAAATCGTTCCAAATACCAGTAAAATTGGCACACAACCTTCAGGTTTCTGCTAAAAAACTGAACATGAAGGGGAACTTCATCTTTTAGCATGACAACGACCAAAAGCATACATCAAAATCAACAAAGGAATAGCTTCACCAAAAGATGAATGTTTTGGAATGGGTCAAAAAGAGCCCAGACCTGAATCTGATTGAAAATCTGTGGGGTGATCTGAAGAGGGCTGTGCACAGGAGGTGCCCTCGCAATCTGACAGATTTGGAGTGTTTTTGCAATGAAGAGTGGGCAAATACTGTCAAAGTCGAGATGTGCCATGTTGATGGACTCATACCCAAAAAGCCTCAATGCTGTAATAAAATCAAAAGGTGCTTAAACAAAGTATTAGTTTAGAAGTGTGCACAGTTATCCAACCAGAATATGTTAGTTCTTTATTTTTACTTCCCTAAACCTAAAATATTTCAGTTTGTTGTTCAATTGAGTTGTACTTTTTTAGAGGTCACATTAAAAGGTGGAAAAAGTTCTGAAATGATTTATCTTTGTCTCATAATTTTTTACATCACAGAAACCAGACATTTTAACAGAGGTGTACAGACTATTTACATACACTGTATGTCAATGGCAAGGCCTGCAAATAGACTGGACCTCATTCCAATTGAAAATCTATGGTGGAAATTAAAGAGAATGGTGCATGACAAAGCTCCAACCTACAAAGCTTATCTTGGCAACTGCAATAAGAAAAAGTTGGACTCGGATTGATGAAGAATACGGTTTGTCAATGGTTTGTCAATAGTTAAATCCATGCCTCAAATTCAAGATGTTAGAAAAGCCAGAGGTGGTAAAACAAAGTACTAGTGGTGTACTGGAGTGTTTTTTTCATGATTCCATAATATTTTCCTCAAACTTCTGTTGCTGAACTTTTTCCAAAACTGGTAATTTTATACTTTTTGCCAAGGGTTGTATACCTGGCTTCATAGATGCACCCTGGGAAGGCTTCATCACCAGTGTCTCCCCCTTCAGAAGATGTGCACTGTCACACATCCCGGGAAGTATAGGAGATAGATTCAATTGCCATTGGGGAAACTGGTCACCATAAGAGGAATTGGGAGGAAAATAAAAAAAATAAGGCATGTAAAAAAGAAAAAGCCTGCAATCATCCATTATTTTTTTTTGGATAGCACAACCATTGGTCCCTCCATGCATGCCTTGTGCTTTTCCCACAGACCAAAGCAACATGGTTTTCCCTCTAGAGGAGCCTACTTTTCCATCTTTCAATTCTCTGTCACTCACTCCCACTGACAGTACTGGCATTTGATGATTGGCCAATCTATGTCACACAGGGGGCAAGGACAGTCCTCAGTCCTAGTTCAGGACCCCTTTCGGAGCCCAATCTCGATCCCCATGATGTGCATAAGAGCAGCAGCTCTCCTAGCTCTGTCCCTCCTCGGTGGGAAGATTGATAGCAGCGGGAGCCATAAGCTCCACCTCCTGTCAAACAAATCCTATAATCTAAGTTGGGGGGGGGCAGAGCTGAGCCCCACTGTCTGTGTCAATAGATGTAGACAAGGCGGCTCGGGATTAAGCCCGCACGAGCACCCCCATAGAAGCAGTTTTCTATGAGGGAACACAGCAGGAGGGAGGAGCCAGAAGTTTGGCAGGAGACCAAAGGAGGATCGGGGCAGCTCTGTGAAAAACCACTACACAGAGCAGGTAAGTATGACACGTTTGTTATTTTATTTTAAAAAATTGGAAGCTTTAATATCACTTGAAAGCAAAGCTCCACCCAAAAGGGGAAGCTTTGCTTGTTTGATTCCTCCCTCCTTCGCTGCCGCATTTGGCACCTTTTGTGGGGAGCGGGTACCTTTTATTATATTGTAAAGTTTTTTTTTTCCATGCAGCCTGTGAGCTAAACGAAAAAAGAGGAGCTAACAAATTTCTCCATTTACATCGATCGATGTGGATGAAAAAATCTCTGCCTGAAAGTGTGCGTTATGCCCATCATTAGACCTCTCAGCATCCACCCACTTCTAATGATGGGCATACATGCAATGTTCTTTTTTTTCCTTCAGCCCATGGGCTGAAGGAAAAAAAAGAACATAACAGATTCCTCCATTTACATAGATCAATGTGGATAAAGAAATCTCTGCCAAGAAAAGTGTAAAAAATATACGGCGAAGCATAGGGGAGATCCGCCCTCTGTGTCCACCACGTCCCCTATCCTTCATCATATATGCCTTTTTTTTTTAACTGCAGTGGTGAAATCACCTCCTACAGCGCTGCAATCGTTGATTTACGTATATGTTGAAAGCAAACACTGTTGCTGTCAGGATAAACAGACAAGAGTTGCAGCTGATGGGTGTACCTGCAAAGCAAACAATGGTGAACAATAAAACAAAGTAACAATAAAACATTACAATATAATAGTACACAGTACAGTAAAACAGAAGAACGGTGGTATCTGTAAAGCAAACTATGGTTAATAATGAAAAACAGTAACAATAAAAAAATATAGTATAGCAGTATATTATAAAGTACAATAAAACAGTAAGAACAGAAAATTAACTAAATAAAAGGACAACTATTTTTGGCTTTTTTATTTTGTTTTATTTTTTATTTTTATTTTTTTCTTACTTTTTTTACACTTTTTTTGCAAATGTAAAAAACCTTAAAAGTTCCAGGCTAGGGTCTCTCAAAATGCGATAGCCATCTAACATCTTTCGAGACTCTGTGGGAAAGTGTGCCCTATACGGTACCATGCTGTACCTTATACTAATACTCTAATAGTGTGTGGTAGTGAGGGAAAATGTGCCCAATGCAGAGACCAGGTTGGTCAGTACAGGAGGGACAAAAATAGCGGATGTCACACCTATATCCGCGTTTGCTACAGACACGACATCTTCTTTCGGGTGCTCTTTGGGTATAGGTACCAGGGAGGACATCCAGAAAATGCCTCTCATGCAGCTAGCTCACTGGGTCTGGATTGCTAATTTGGGGCACAGCACCTTCTGGATACAGAAGGGCTGTGATGATCTTTTCCTGGAATTTTAGGAAGGATCCACTTCTTCCCGATGCTTTGTATAGCACATAAGTGTTCAGCAGAGCCAATTTGAATAAGTATACAGACACTTTTTTGTACCAGCGTCTGGCCTTACAGGCTATTAAGTACGGCGCCATCATCTGATCGATGAAGTCCACCCCTCCCATCTTAAGGTTGTATTTGTGAACACAGAGGGGCTTCTCAACAATACCAGTCACCGTTGTAATTTGGACTGTCGCATCTGCGTGAGTGGAAGACAGAACAAAAACATTCCGTGTGTCCTTCCACTTCACACCAAGCAATTTCTTACACTTTAAGCAGGCTCTCTCCCCCCGTCTAAGTCAGGCATCTACAAGCCATTGGGGGAAGCCCGTGATTAGGTCGCACGGTGCCACATGCGCCAATTCCAGAATCAAAAAGGTAACTAAAAAGTGGCAGTGTAAGAATTGTGCACATATAAATGGTACCCCTTTCCGAATACCTATGTAGTCAGGGCAGTCGGGGCACTCCACACTGCTTTCTTTTCTCTCGTAAATCTGGAAATTACATGTATAGCCTGTTGCTCTGTCACAGAGCTTATACATCTTGACCCCATACCTGAAAGGCTTGCTGGGTAGATACTGTTTGAAAACAAGGTGGCAAGAAAATTTAATCAGGAACTCAACAACGCAGACAGCTTGTTGGGACGTATACAAGGCTGCAAATTTTAGGTGGAAATGATTTACGAGGGGCCGAATTTTGAGGAGCCGGTCATATCCAGGGTCACCCTGAGGACGACCGCATTCAATGTCATTGAAATGCACAAACTGCAAGATTTGCTCGTATCTAGTCCTGGCCATGGCAGCAGAGAACAGAGGCATTTGATGAATTGGGTCAGTGGACCAATATGACCACAACTCACTCTTTTTAGCAATGCCCATGATGAGGGATAGGCCCAGAAAGGTTCTAAATTCAGAAACAGTGATCCATGCAAATTCTCTGACAAGGGTCAAATTTGGGATTGCGTTGATAAATTGATTGGCATATAAATTGCTTTGGTCCATAATAGATCTGTACAGATTTTCCATGAAAAAAAGCGCATATAACCAAGGGAGAAAAATCGGCTGTTTTCACCTGAATTTCAGGTTGGCCAGTGAATGAGGGGGGGGGGGGGGGGGGGGAAGGGTCACTGCAGAAGTGGTGGGCTCCCGAATAGGATTTGCAAGCACATCAGGAAGGACACTATGGGCTTGTCTTTGAATTCTTGGTGGCTGTGGGACACTACTTGTGCTGCCAGGGTGCCGCTGCTCTCTACAGGTTCGAATATGGTGATATTATTCTGACAGTGAGGCTTCCCCATCGCTCTCATCTGTCAATGCTCAGCATCGTGTAGGCCTCTTCAATAGTGTATCTCTGTTTGGACATTTAGGCCAGTAAATTTATAGGTAACTAGTGAGACTCACAGCACCTGGTTGTCAAGGACAATTTGAGCCGCTACCAAAAAATGTAACTGCTAGCGCTAGCAGAGATAGCCTGACTCTGCTAACGCTGCAGTTTTGTGCGCTGCGTATCGAAGTGACAGTGATCTACTGATACTGCACTTCTTGGGGGCTGGGTAGAGGGGCTAAACGCAGGTGCTGGCAGGTGTCAGGGCTGATCCTGCTAATGCTGCATTTTGGAAACACTATACTATTGGGGACGCTAGTATAGTTTTGATCTGATTAGACACTATAGTAGTAGTAATGGAGCTGTTTAGTGTGTGTGTGTCACTGGCAATCAAAGAGTTAAAATGTATTACTGAATATGTGGCGGGCAATCTGATGTTATCCTGGATTGTCGCTAACTGATGTCATCTGTGACACTAATACAGTGATTAGAAAAAGATCTGTACACTGTAATAATGGCACTGTGACAGGGCAGTGAAGGGGTTAACTGGGAGTGATCAGGGGGTTAAAACTTTATTAGGGAATATATGGGGGGTACTCTAAACCTATCTGGGACTAATGCTAACTTCCACTAACTGAAGTCACCCATGACACTAATACAGTTATCCTTAAAATATCTGTACACTGTATATAGTGATACTGTAACAGGGAGTGAAAGGGTTAACTGGGGGGTGAAATATGTGCCTATGTGTACTGGTGTCAGTGTAGTGCTTGTGTACTCACTGTTGATGCCCTCTCCTCGCTTGCTGGAACCGAAAAGGGCTCCAGGAGGGGGGGGATGGCATTATTTTCTGTGCCTGCGTTTACATTACACAGCCACAGGATGTTCTGTGATTCACAAGAACTGATCAGCAGGTCCAGGACAAAAATCATTGGCCTGGACCTGATGAGTGATTGGTTCTGGAACAAACACGATTACCACCGGGCGCGAGCGCTGTACAGGTATGTTGATTCGTGCAGCCGAGTCACCTTGTCGCAGTAAATGTGCGGCGGGTGGTCGGCAACTGGTTAATGAAGGGACTAAGTTTCCAATGACAAAATAGACAGTACCTCTTGGAAGATGGATACACCGCATTGATGTAAAGATACAACTTTAACAGAGTTACGTGGAGAGAATTGTAAATAAGGAAGAACCCAGGGCATACATTTAAACCTCCCAGGAGAATTCTTACCTTCCATACGGGCTCACCCGTGCTATTCTTTACAAGAGGAACATTAAAATTCAACATACGCTTTAAAGCAACTGCAAAAGAAAGACAGAAAACAGGACTTGTATCAATACAGCATACTTTGACTATTTACATATTATACAAGGTGTGTACCATTTTTACATATACATAAAAAGTCTCAGTATATTTAAAAAAAAAAATCAATGATTTGTAGTAAAATAAAACAACTGTAGGTTACATTTTTTCAGCCAAACTACATTCAAATTTAAATTTGTGATCTGTTGCTAAGTATTCACGCATATCACAATTTGCACTATTAGGAATATAAAGATACTTTTGCAAGTAAAAGTAAAAAAACTTAGTAAAAAATTATCCATGCTGAGAAAAACAAAGCATGCAAAATTCAAATTTTGTTTAGAACAGATTTCCTTTGGACTTGATCTGCATGTAATCTTCAACAGTATGAGAAATGTTTTTGGACTTTCCCTGTGGCGTTGTGTCATGTCATCTGAGACCCACTTTTAAGTAAGGTACCTGCTCTGTCAGAACCAGAATTCAGCATCAGCGAAGGAATACTTATTCATGTATTCATGTCTGTGTTGTCAATTTATTCACCCATTTAACTTTTTTTTTAATGTATCTTTAGTAATAGATCTTGCTGTGGACCGTTGCTTTTTAACCACTTCAGCTCCAGAAGTTTTACCCCCATTCATGATCAATATAATTTTTCTCTTGACCAGAATTCTTATATAGTGCCACATCCCTTAGAAATATAAACTGGAAAATTCCCCTAGATTGGGACTTTTTAGGCACAGAGGATAAATTTGCAATGAATAATACAATATTTTATTTAACATATACAAAAATACAATTGAAAAAGTTTTTTGCAAGCAATAATCAAAATCACACAATCAGACCATGTATTACAGAAACCAAAACCCAACGCGTTTTGAAGATTTGACTCTTCTTCCTCAGGGGTGGTTCTGAAAATATTCTGTTGAACACAGAAAAATAGTCACAAAATCGTACATTTGATCAAGCCATTTTTTGCGATACGGTACTGGGTTATTTTAACGGACAATTGCACAGTTGTGCAACCCTGGACACAAATAAAATTTGTCCTGGCAATACAAGAAGCCTCATACGGGTTGTTCGCTGATGTATAGAGCCCAATCCAGAGGAGGTCTAGGTTGTCCAAACCTTTGGAAATACAAGTTTGACACAATTAGCACAATAGCATACCTCCCCATCCCTCATACCATGGTTACAGTTTGATAGGATTTTGGTGGCCCCATATTATCTCCCAGGCCTCCTTTGGTCACGCTCCATTAGCCCAAAAGATGTTGAACTAGTTAATGGTATTGTGGGCCAGTCCCTTTGTCTCTGGTCTCTCTATAAGGATAAAGTTGCTTTGTAGACCCTCCCGCTTGACTTCTTTTTTAGGTGAGCCCAAGTTCTCCCCAGCCTTTACTACAGGGCTGGAATTTGATAACTGAATTGCACAAGACCTGGTGACCTTGGACTCACTATTACAAGGCTTTTATTTTTGCTCATTTGAGTATTTTCAACAGAACTATGCCCTTTAAAAGAAATTACTACCAAATCTGAAGAGAGTCCATAAATAAAAATGGGGGTATGGTCCCACCATATGGCCATATCGTGCTCAAGCCCACTACTGCGTCAAAGTACCCCATTATCAGTGGGTCCTACACTATCCATGAAAAAGAGATGAATCCAGCCTTTCTAACCCTTGGAGATAATACTCCTTGCTGGGAGAGATGTGCAGTGTAGTGAGATAGCAAGGAGTATTATCTCCAAGGGTTAGAAAGGCTGGATTCATCTCTTTTTCATGGATAGTGTAGGACCCACTGATAATGGGGTACTTTGACGCAGTAGTGGGCTTGAGCACGATATGGCCATATGGTGGGACCATACCCCCATTTTTATTTATGGACTCTCTTCAGATTTGGTAGTAATTTCTTTTGCATTTGCGCGCTATTCTTTTTTAATATACATGTCTTTTGGTTCATAGCTGCAGCAGCTTTGGAAATACATGGGTATGCTCCCCCAAATGTTTTGCCTGTTTGTCTAGAACTATGCCCTTACTTGTTCCGATTTTTATAAATATGTGCAAGTCAGACACTTTTTTTCCACCATTCTAGAACGGGATGAGGGAGAGGCCAAGTCACCTTTTGAATGTCTATGCCGCGAGAGTTCTAGAGACAAGGTCAGATCAATGACAGATCAGCTCCCAATTGATTGGTTTCCATCTAATATAAAATACCTGAATGATCATTATACTATAGCTAAGTCATCGGCTATGCTGGGCTGGAAGGCGGAGACAGGCCAGGAGCTCTTGGCTGGGGGTTGCCATCCAATGGGCTATAGCCCTTAACTTTCGGCGCCCATCGGTACATTGGTCGCAAGTGCTTCTCTGTATGGAGTCTATCAGATTGATGGAGAGGGTGCATCACACTCTTATGGACTCCATGCATATATTTGACAGTAAATGGAAAGGCTGGTCGGCCTATTAATCATCAACACTGTATTGGTATGTGTTTTCCCATCTGTATTTGCTCGCTATGTCTGAACAATCCTAGCAATATAAATCTGGCAATAGTGTCAACTATGTGATATTGTTCTCTATGTCTTTTTTTTTTTTTCTTTTCTCTGTTCGGGATTTTTTTATTCTTTTTTGGGTTCCTTTTGATGTTATATAGATAGATAGATGCTCTCCTGACTACTTTTATTGTGCCTTATGGTTGGTTGTATTTATAAATCACTCTGTGCTTTTTTATAATGTATCTCTTAAAATACCACAATAAAAATGTTGGTAAACATAAAATTTATGTCCTTTTTTTCCCATAAATAGGGCTTTCTTTTTATGGTATTTGATCACCTCTGCAGTTTTTTTTTTTTGTGCAATACAAAAAAAAAACAATATTTTTTTACTTTCTGATAAAAAACATATCTAACAAAAAAAGTGAAAAAAAAAAATCGAATTTCTTTATCAATTTAGGCCAATATATATTCTACTACATATTTTTGGTAAAAAAAAATAATACATTTTGAGTAAGCGTATATTGATTGGTTTGCACAAAAGTTATAGCATCTAGGATCTATGGAGTATTTTTAATTTATTTTTTTTACTAGTAATGGCGGCGATTATTACAGCGTACGGTCAGGCACTAACTGACACTTTTTGGGGACACAGTGCAGTGATACAGTGCTAAAAATATGCACTGTTACTGTACTAATGACACTGGCTGGGAAGGGGTTAAACATCAGGGGCGATCAAAGGGGTTGACTGTGTGCCTAACTAGTGTGTTTGTGTACTGTGGGAGGTGCCTTTACTAGGGGAAGGCATAGATCTGTGTCCCTGCAAAGCAGAAGCACAGGATCCATGCCTTCTTTACTGACAGAACAGCAATCTGTCTGGTTTACATAGGCAGATCACCATTCTGTCTCTGTGCTGAATGATCAGCGGTGGCGGCAAACATAGAGTCCACTGTACCCGCAGATCAGCTCCCGCTGTGTATAATTACAGTGCGAGTGGGTCGCCGTCAGCAGGAATGCATGCCTCAGACCTGGAAGTGTCGGATCAAGTACTAGGTACGTGATCCAGTGCAGCAGTGCCACCTTGCTGCCCTATAAGTTATATGGGCGGCAAGTGGTTAAGAGGGCTCAGGGGAGCACAAACACGGTCCCTGGATTGGTAGGAGCTCATCCACAAAGTTGCAGTAGGCTGTGTACCGTGAATATAAGCTTATACACGATATTGTCAAAAGTATTGGGACACCTGCCTTTACACGCACATGAACGGCATCCCAGTCTTAGTCTGTAGGGTTAAATATTGAGTTGGCCCACCCTTTGCAGCTATAACAGCTTCAACTCTTCTGGGAAGGCTGTCCACAAGGTTTAGGAGTGGGTCTATGGGATTGTTTGACCATTCTTCCAGAACCGCATTTGTAAGGTCAGGCATTGATGTGGATGAGAAGGCCTAGTTTGCAGTCTGCGCTCTAATTCATCCCAAAGGTGTTCTATTGCTTTGAGGTCAGGACTCTGCGCAGGCCAGTTAAGCCAGCCAAGCCTACAGTCTCATGCTTGTGATATTTTGTTTGTAGGGCCCCTTTCACACGAGTGATCCGATCAGATCCGCTTGTCAGTTTTTTAGGCGGATCTGATCGGATCCCCCATGCGGCAGCGGATGTCAGCGGAGAAATGTCCGCTGACACCCACTGCCATCCGTATCCGATCCTGTCCGTGAAATCCGGACAGATGGAAACCCTATTTTCTATCCGTCCAGGGGATCAGATTGGATGGAATCGGATGAGAGCAGACAGGCGGTCCGCTCTCATCCAATTCCACCATAGAGATGCATGGGGCTCTGACATCTCCCTCTCCGCACACAGAGCAGAGAGGGAGTTGTCACACTCCTGCTCAGCGGGGATCTGTGTTTACGATCCCCTGCTGAGCAGCATGGACCCGCCTATGGAGGCGGACCGTGTGAAAGAGCCCTAAGACGTGTTCCAAGCTCTCTGTTTGTCTGCCCTGCTCTGCTATTTCGGATTCCCTCGTTGACAACCTCAGATCAGATCTCAAATACTCTCTGAACTCTTTGAAGATGGCTTGATAAAGCGCATAGCGCGAAACATGTAGTCATGGCAACCATATAGCTTGTGTTCCACCCTGGTTCCTGGTATTTCCCCACAAGTGGCGCCTGTCCGGCTGATGTCACCGCTACGGAACTACAGCGGAGTCCTTTCATCCTCGCACCAGCTGGCTTCCGGCTTTGTGCACACACTGCTCAGCAGTCCTGGGAGACTGACTTCCTCGCACTCGTCTTGCTTGCTGCCAGGTGCCCTTGTCCACTCCAGCCCAGGGGGATGTAAGCATTTTATGTACTTTTTTTTTCGGTTATCAATACCAATATACTGTTAACCCTTTCTATACTGTACAGTGGGTACGGAAAGTATTCAGACCCCCTTAAATTTTTCACTCTTTGTTATATTGCAGCCATTTGCTAAAATCATTTAAGTTCATTCTTCTTCCTCATGAATGTACACATAGCACCCCATACTGAAAGAAAAAACACAGAATTGTTGACATTGTTGCAGATTTATTAAAAAAGAAAAACTGAAATATCACATGGTCCTAAGTATTCAGACCCTTTGCTGTGACACTCATATATTTAACTCAGGTGCTTTCCATTTCTTCTGATCATCCTTGAGATGGTTCTACACCTTCATTTGAGTCCAGCTGTGTTTGATTATACTGATTGGACTTGATTAGGAAAGCCACACACCTGTCTATATAAGACCTTCCAGATCACAATGCATGTCAGAGCAAATGAGAATCATGAGGTCAAAGGAACTGCCTGAAGAGCTCAGAGACAGAATTGTGGCAAGGCACAGATCTGGCCAAGGTTACAAAAAGATTTCTGCTGCACTTAAGGTTCCTAAGAGCACAGTGGCCTCCATAATCCTCAAATGGAAGACGTTTGGGACGACCAGAACCCTTCCTAGAGCTGGCCGTCTGGCCAAACTGAGCTATCGGGGGAGAAGAGCCTTGGTGAGAGAGGTAAAGAAGAACCCAAAGATCACTGTGGCTGAGCTCCAGAGATGCAGTCAGGAGATGGGAGAAAGTTGTAGAAAGTCAACCATCACTGCAGCCCTCCACCAGTCGGGGCTTTATGGCAAAGTGGCCCGACGGAAGCCTCTCTTCAGTGTAAGACACATGAAAGCCAGCATGGAGTTTGCTAAAAAAACACCTGAAGGACTCCAAGATGGTGAGAAATAAGATTCTCTGGTCTGATGAGACCAAAATAGAACTTTTTGGCCTTAATTCTAAGTGGTATGTGTGGAGAAAACCAGGCACTGCTCATCACCTGTCCAATACAGTCCCAACAGTGAAGCATGGTGGTGGCAGCATCATGCTGTGGGGGTGTTTTTCAGCTGCAGGGACAGGACGACTGGTTGCAATCGAGGGAAAGATGAATGTGGCCAAGTACAGGGATATCCTGGACAAAAACCTTCTCCAGAGTGCTCTGGACCTCAGACTGGGCCGAAGGTTTACCTTCCAACAAGACAATGACCCTAAGCACACAGCTAAAATAACGAAGGAGTGGCTTCACAACAACTCCGTGACTGTTCTTGAATGGCCCAGCCAGAGCCCTGACTTAAACCCAATTGAGCATCTCTGGAGAGACCTAAAAATGGCTGTCCACCAACGTTTACCATCCAACCTGACAGAACTGGAGAGGATCTGCAAGGAGGAATGGCAGAGGATCCCCAAATCCAGGTGTGAAAGACTTGTTGCATCTTTCCCAAAAAGACTCCTGGCTGTATTAGATCAAAAGGGGGCTTCTACTAAATACTGAGCAAAGGGTCTGAATACTTAGGACCATGTGATATTTCAGTTTTTCTTTTTTAATAAATCTGCAACAATGTCAACAATTCTGTGTTTTTCTGTCAGTATGGGGTGCTATGTGTACATTCATGAGGAAGAAGAATGAACTTAAATGATTTTAGCAAATGGCTGCAATATAACAAAGAGTGAAAAATTTAAGGGGGTCTGAATACTTTCCGTACCCACTGTATGTTCACCTGACTTCCTTATCCATTGCATCCCGGTGTGGTTCATGCGCTGCCTTCCTCATGTACTTTTGTCCATATCAGCACCCTTCCTATTGGCTAACAGCAGAAAAACCACTGGGGAGCCTCACAGGCTTATTTCTATCCCTCCACCCTAAAGGCACCCCAGGAGCGCCAGATTTGTGATTATTACTCTCTGAACTCTGCCTGACTTTTGACTTGGATTTGTCCACAACTATTCTGACCCTCGCCTGCCTTGTACCTGGACTGTCATTGAACATCTCTGCCTGTCTGACCACCGCAAGTATCTGTTACAGTTCAGTTTACATGTTGGCACAGTGCCTGTGTGCTGGGATGATGGAACACCTGTGCATACAGTGGAGAGACATCATCCCACATTGGGGCAATCAAGAAAGCAAAAGACCTGCACCAGTGGTGCACCAGAAGGTACCAGTGCAGGCGATGAACCTCGCAGGCATCAGACTGCTCTGCTTTGAAAATGAAAGATAGAGGCTGACAGGTTGCCATGAACAGCTGCTCATCATTCTGGCTCCTCCAGTTTTCAATACAAATCCCAATGTACAGTGCATCCAGGAAGTCTTCACAGCACTTTACTTTTTCCACATTCTGTTATGTTACAGCCTTATTCCAAAATGGATTTAATTCATTATTTTCCTCAAAATTCTACAAACAATACTCTATAATGACAACATGAAAGAAGTTTGTTTGAATTCTTTGCAAATTTATTAGAAAAAAAAAAAAATCACATGTACATCAATATTCACAGCCTTTGCCATCACAGTCAAAATTAAGCTCAGGTATATCCTGTTTACACTAATCATCCTTGAGATGTTTGTACAACTTGATTGGAGACCACCATTGGTAATTTCAGTTGATTGAACATGATTTGGAAAGGCACACCAGTCTATACAAGGTCCCACAGTTAAGAGTGCATGTCAGAGCACAAACCAAGCTATGAAATCCAAGGAATTGCCTGTAGATCTCCGAGACAGGATTGTATCAAGACACAGATCTGGGGAAGGGTACAGAAAAATCTCTGCAGCATTGAAGGTTTCAATGAGCACAGGGGCCTACATCATTCGTAAATAGAAGAAGTTTGGAACCACCAGTACTCTTCCTAGAGTGGGCCGCCCGGCCAAACTTAGTAATCAGGGGAGAAGGGCCTTAGTCAGGGAGGGGATTAAGAATCCGATGGTCACTCTGACAGAGCTCCAGCATTTTCGCTGTGGAGACAGGAGAACCTTTCAGAAGAACAACCATCTCTGCAGCACTCCACCAATCAGGCCCGTATGGTAGAGTTGCCAGACGGAAGCCACGCCTTAGTAAATGGCACATGACAGCGCATCTGAAATTTTGCCAAAAGGCACCCGAAGGACTGTCAGACCATGAGAAACAAAATTCTCAGGTCTGATGAAATAAAACTGAACTCTTTGGCCTGAATAGTAAGCGTAATGTCTGGAGGAAACCAGACACCGCTCATCACCTGGTCAATACCATACCTACAGTGAAGCATAGTGGTGGCACCATCATGCTGTGGGGATGTTTTCCAGTGGCAGGAACTGGGAGACTAGTCAGGATTAAGGAAAAGATGAATGCAGCAATGTACAGAGACATCCTTGATGAAAACCTGCTCCGGAACACTCTGGGCCTCGAACTTCAACAGGACAAGGACCCTTAGCACGCAACCAAGATAAAAAGGAGTAGCTATGGGACAACTCTATGAATATCCTTGAGTGGCCCAGCCAGAGCTCAGACATGAACCCAATTTAACTTCTCTGGAGAGACCTGAAAATGGCTGTGTACCAACAGTCTCCCATCCAACCTGATGGAGCTTGAGAGGTCCTACAAGAAGAATGGGAGAAATTGCCCAAAAATAGGTGCGCCAAGCATGGAGCATCATACTCAAAAAAGACTTGAGGCTGTAATTGGTGCCAAAGGTGCTTCAAAGTATTGAGCGAAGGCTGTGAATACTTATGTACATGTGATTTATTTAGTTTTTTATTTTTAATACATTTGTAAAAATTTCAAACAAACTTCTTTCACATTGTCATTGTGGGGGTATTGTTTGTAGAATTTTGAAGAAAATAATGAATTTAATCCATTTTGAAAAAGACTGTAAC
This sequence comes from Pelophylax lessonae, assembly GCF_965119305.1. NCBI lineage: Eukaryota > Metazoa > Chordata > Amphibia > Anura > Ranidae > Pelophylax > Pelophylax lessonae. Next base: position 97,459,194 of record NC_138780.1, read on the forward strand.
ATAGCAAATTGTGGAAAAAGTGAAGTGTGGTGAATATCTTCCGGATGCACTGTATGTCTATGATCGCTTCCATCCAAGTCTGAAGGGAAAAGAAAAACGGAAAAAGTTTGCATCCTCTTCTGCTTTTATGCATACTGCACAGTTTACTTTTCCTTTTTTAAACTTTATTTGATGTGTCAAAAGTGACATTTGTTCATTTGTATCTCTGCAAAGGAGTGTGTTGCATTGGTTTGTGGTGACACGTCTGCATTTTACTGCACCTCTTGGCTGCATTGCAGTATGAAGGGGGAACATATAAAATTGTTTTCCTATGTGCCATAGCAGTGAGTGGTGTTCATACAGAGAGGAAAAATGCAGGAAACGCACTGTGTGTGAGTAAGCCCTGAGTTTTCATGCTTTTTCTTTACCAGTTTTCATAACAGAACTGTTGACGGACATGTGACAGGACGACAAGACTCTGCACACCTTTTGCTTTGATGCACCTGAATTTGTTTTGAGATGATTTTAATGAAAAGTTATATTTAACCCCTTCTTGCTCAGTCTAAGCATCCCTTGAATAGGGAATCTACGACTGGTGGTCACATGATAGGCCAGCTGGTCCCAAATCATTACTGGAGACTGGGAGCTGTATGCGACAACTCAGTTTCCATGATGACAGCACAGTATGCACACTATTAGCACTGAGATTTCAGCAGCCCTTGGATGCATATGTGCATGCGGGCATTAAAGCAGAACTATTTTCACCGAAATACTTCCTCATCCCAGCAATGTGGCAGTTAATCACTTAAGCCCCGGAGGATTTGGCTGCTAAAAGACCAGGGGGTATTTTGCGATTCGGCACTGCGTGACTTTAACGGACAATTGCGCGGTCGTGCGACGCTGTACCTAAACGAATTTGACGTCCTTTTTTTCCCACAAACAGAGCTTTCTTTTGGTGGTATTTGATCACCTGTGCGATTTTTTTGATCACGCGCTATAAACAAAAAAAAGAGCGTCAATTTTGCAAAAATAACAATATTTTTTCACATTTTTTTATATGAAATTCCCCCCCCCAAAAAAAAAAAGTAAAAATCAAAATTTTTTAACATTTTCGGCCAATTTGTTTTATGCTACATATGTTTGGTAAAAAAAAAAAAAAAAAAAAATCGCAAAAAGCGTATTTTGATTGGTTTGCGCAAAAGTTATCGCGTTTACTAACAAAGGGAAAGATTTTTGTCATTTTGTTGTTTTTTTTAACGCGTAATGGCGGCGATCTGCGATTTTTTTTGCGGTACTGCAACATTGGGGCGGACAGATCGGACCCTTGACTGACATTTTTGACACTTTTGGGGTTACCAGTGACATTTCTACAGTAATCAGTGCTATATATATGCACTGTTACTGTAAAATTACAGTGGCAGTGAAGGGGTTAACTTTATTTGAGAGGGAGGGGCTGTGTGTGTCCCTAGGGGCGTGATTCTAACTGTGATTGGCTGTGGCTTGAGCTGTAGGAACACTGATCAACGGTCCTACATAGTAGAACCGTATGATCAGTGTTTCTACACAGGGGAGAAGGACAGGCAGCTTGTTTACACAAGCTGCCTGCCTTTCTCCCTCTCCCCCGCCGATCGCAGAGTGACCGGCAGACATCGGGTCCGCCGGTCACATGCGCGGGATGGGGGGGGGGGTCGCTGGCGCGTGCTCGCTCCCCAGAGCCTCACAGGCCAGTGACGTATATATACGTCACTTTGCCTGTGAGGGGCTGACCGCCGCAGTATATCTACTTGCGGCGGTCGGCAAGCGGTTAAATCCCTCACTGGCCGCTGTCATCTTCTTGCTGGCTATTTTCAGCTGCTGGGTTTTTGGCCCATCGATTGGACTGAGAGGGAATGACATCATCCCAGGCTTGTGCGCAGGAGTCCATCTTTTCAGGGCAGCCAGAGTGTGCTGGGAATGTGTAGCTCAGTCAGTGTGCATTCAACTTTAAGTTAGGTTTGTGTTATTGTAGAAGAGATTTAGGGCTCATTCAAATGGGCAATTAGCCCTGTCCCAGTCACTTATTGCTGCATCTGCATCCACCTCGGAGCAGTGTGCAGGCAGCCCATAGAAGTGGATGCAGATGCAGCAGCTGAACAGAAACAGATGCATGTCAAATTTTGACATGCAGGCATGAGCACAGATCTGAATACACACACTGTAGGTTCAAACATGCACAGATCTGAACCTACACTGTCTGCATTCAGATAGATACATCCGCTCCTGCCTGCATGTCAAATTATAATATGTGACCATATTTATGGAATCGCTTCATCTGCATCCATTTCTCTAAGCTGCCTGCACAAAGCTCCGAGGTGGATGCAGACTTGGCATAAATCAGCTCTGCACGGAGAATATGGCTCATCGCTCCTGTAAATGAGCCTATAGCATATTTCTGCTATAAGAAAGAGCTGTCTGCTTTAAGTCTTTTATTAGTAAGGTTAGTTTCACTTTAAAGTGGATGTAAACCCTCATGTATACCCAGTGACGCGAACAGCCTCAGGTGATACACAGAGATTAAACAAATCCCCCTACATAAGTTTTATTAGTTTATCTGCAGTCTTCCCCTCTCTACACCCTTTCAAATGTGCAGATCATGTTAAGAATCTTTCATCTGTCAGCAGCACAGAGGAGGGGGCGGGGAGACTGCAGTTACTGCATGAGAGCCAATTGGAGGAAAGGCACCCCCCCCCCCCCCCTGGCCCCAGCAGAAGAACTGTGTTGTGAATAGACAAGCTTTGTTCTGAGCTTCTCCCCCCCAAATTTATTCCATGTGTTGAGAAAATTTCTCAGAAGTGATTCATGCTGATAACAGAGGAACAAAGCACCAGAGAGAAATGACACCAAGGCTTCATGTACACGGACGTTTGAAAACCTCTCAACACTGGAACTTGACAGCTAGTAATCAACGGTTATAAATGTCAGTTTTGCCACGTTTAGAATCCTTTTTTACATTGCAAAATGGTCAGAAACGCATCTCCATTGAAAACACCTACAAACCAAATGCTTATAAACGTGATTTGCCGTGTTTATACATGTGTGTATGCTGTTACAAGCATTGGGTGTTTCAAATGCCAATAAACTTCCGTCTAAACGCATTTTTTTGATCTTAAAGAAACGCCACTAAACTCAACTGCCTCTAAACAACTATAAACGTCTCAGTGTACATAGACAGATAAGATAACAGAGGAGAGTACAGGGACTGCTGAAAAAAAAATGCCCAGCTGCTCCTAAATGTCCATTTATCAGTCGAAGTGTACATGGAGCCTTAGGCTGGCCATACACTATACAATTTTCTTATTCCATTTCCTTTAGATTTACCTTAAACTATGTAGTGCAAGGGCCTGCCTGACTGCATACAAATTGAAAGTGTTTAGGTTTGACCCTATATCACATGGTTTTGGTAAATCTAAAGGAAAGTTGAACAAGAAAATTGTATAGTGTATGGCCAGCCTTAGAGCAGGGGTCTTCAAACTACGGCCCTCCAGTTGTTCAGGAACTACAATTCCCATCATGCTTAATCATGTCTGTGAATGTTAGAGTTTTACAATGCTTAATGGGATGTGTAGTTTCACAACAGCTGGAGGGCCGTAGTTTAAGGATCCCTGCCTTAGAGCTTTGGAAAGAAATAAGTTCTATGTGCTTTGTTCAAATCCCATGACTGAGGTTTAGGCCCCGTTCACACTGGGGCAATCCGACTTCCCCAGGCGACCTCGGAGCGGCCGGCATGGACTTCATAACATTGAAGTCTATGACGGTCGCCTGCAGGTCGCCCCAAAGAAGCTCCGGACCCTTTTTCTAAGTCGGAGCGACTTGTGTTGCTCCTATTAGAACGGGTCCACAGCTTCCCTATGGAAGGCGACCTACGGCGACCTGTGAGGCGACCCAGTGTGAACGGGGACTGACAACCACTCTAAAGTGATACTAAAGACTTTTATTTATTTTTTTAATAACAAACGTGTTATACATACCTGCTCTGTGTAGTGGTCTTTGCACAGAGTGGACCGGATTCACCTCTTCTCAGGTCTCATGCCGGCGCATCTCCCGGGTGCCCCCACAGCAAGCAGGTTGCTGTGAGGGCACCTAGGCAGGCATGTGTCAATTTACACACGGTGTCACTGTTTGGGCCCACCCCCTCATTGGCCAAAAGCCAATCAGGAGTGCAAGTCCCCAGAAAAGGGAATGCTCTCATGGCCATCACTGGATGGAGAGGGGGCTTAAGTAAGTTGTAGGGGGATCTGCTGCACACAGGTTTTGTACCTTCATACAAAACCTTGTGCCTTAACACCAACTTTACGCTTCATTCACAGGGAAAGCATACCAATCAGTACTCCTGTGTAGGTGGCCATCTTCAGCCGCCCAGGATGCACCGGTGTTCCAAGTCAGTTTTGATGGGACCCGCACACACGTGCATTCCAGGACACATATGGCGGTCCATTCTGCCAGCCGCCGGACCTTGATTTCAACAGTGCATCCCTACACAGAACACCTGCACATCCCAGGTGGCTGACGATGGCCCCTTGCTCGGGAGTACAGATCGATACACCCATGTGAATGAGGCCTAAGGCTCACCCTCTCCGCAGATTCACCAGAGCGTTAGATGGGTGGCAAGGGGTTTAAATTTAACCTGTGAGGATCCCTGCACCCGGTGAGCTCCATTCACCACTCAGTACAAAGGAGCCCATGAACAAAGCATTACCCAGAGCAATGTGTAGCCTCCACCCTGGTCCTCCTATCACCCTCCTTATACTACAGACAGGTATGACAGCCCTGTACACACATACACCCAACTGTCACTGAGCTCCAGAATGGAGCATAGGGCTCTGTCTCTGCATACTCCCACTATATGTGAAGCACAGTTCCCCCCCCCCCCTCCCCCTTCTAAGACCAGCACAGCCCCTGTCATGTCACATTCCTCTCATAGCTGCCCGGTTCTCACCCGTCTGTTTTTCCCGGATAGAGGACGCCATCTTTCTTTGACTTCGCCCCGCCTGCTGCTCTGACGCCTCCAATGGTGACGTGGCAGCGGAGACGAATTCACCACCCAGGTAACCAGAGAGAGGAGGGAATTGTATTCGCTTCTCCCTATTGGCTGGCTTTGGACGCCGAACAAAGGCGTCATCTGTGTCTATGAAACCGGAAGTTCGTGCGTTCCACGGTTTGTGTTCCAACATGTCATTCCTCTATGTGCGGGATTCAGTGCCTTCAGCTGTCTTTGTGCGCTGTTGGATATAATATTAAATACACAAAGAACCAGAAGGCTGGATTTTGTTTCCTAACCACTTAAGGACCAGAAGGTTTTACGTCCTTAACCACTTTACCACCGGAGGATTTTGCTGTCTTACGTCTGGGCCACTTTTTGCGATTCGGCGCTGTGCGACTTTAACGGACAATTGTGCGGTCATGCGATGCCGTACCCAAACGAAATTTACGTCCTTTTTTTCCCACAAACAGAGCTTTCTTTTGGTGGTATTTGATCACCTGTGCGATTTTTACTTTTTGCGCTATAAACAAAAAAAGAGCGTTTATTTTGAAAAAATAACAATATTTTTTAAATTTTTTATATGAAATCCCCCCCCCCCCCCCAAAAAAATGTAAAAATCTAAATTTTTTTAAATTTTTGGCCAATTTGTTTTCTGCTACCCATGTTTGGTAAAAAAAATCACAATAAGCGTATTTTGATTGGTTTGCGCAAAAGTTATTGCGTTTACTAACTACGGGAAAGATTTCTGTCATTTTTGGTGGGTTTTTTTTTAACGAGTAATGGCGGCTTCTGCAATTTTTTTTTTTTTGCGGAACTGCGACATTGCGGCGGACAGATCGGACCCTTGACTGACATTTTTGACACTTTTGGGGGTACCAGTGACATTACTAAAGTAATCAGTGCTATATATATATGCACTGTTACTGTAAAAATGACACTGGCAGTGAAGGGGTTAATTTTATTGGAGAGGGAGGGGTTAATGTATGCCTGGTGCTTACTGACGTGTGTGGGGGGAGGTGACTGAGTGACACAGGGACAGATCGCATGTTCAGCTATGCTGAACACTGCAATCTGTCACTCCTTGTCACTTAGGAGATCCGCCCGCTCTGTTTACACAAGCGGGCAGATCTCCAAACTCGATTCCACGGCGATCGGGGCAGAGCAGCGGCGATCGCTGCCGCTCCTCCCCTGGCCCGACTCCCGCTGTGACTGAAAACAGCGGGAGCGCGCCTCTGGCGGCGCGCGAGCGCCGCCTACAGGGGGAGGAGTCCAGCGACGTAGGTCTACGTCGCTGGACGGAATCTAGCCACTTTGCCGCAGTATGGTGAACGTGATTGGTCGGCAAGTGGTTAATGACCTGAAAATGACAATTGGGCGGTCGTATGAGGCTGTACCTACAGAAAATTGATGCCCTTTTCCCCATGAATAGAGCTTTCTTTTGGTGGTATTTAATCACCTCTGCGTTTTTTATTTTTAGCGCTATAAAGAAAAAAGCGTGACAATTCTGGAAAAAATATATATTTTTAACTTTCTGCTAGAACACATTCCCAATAAAAAAAAATTAAAAATCTATTTTTTTATCACTTTAGGCCAATATGTATTCTGCTACATAATTTTGGTTAAAAAAAAATCCCAATAAGTGTATATTGATTGGTTTGCGCAAGAGTTATCACATCTACAAACTAGGGGAAAGATTTATATCATTTTTATTAATTTATTTATTTATTACTAGTAATGGCATCGATCAGCGATTTTTAGCGGGACTGCGACATTGCAGTGGACAGATCGGACACCTGACACTTTTGAGGGGACCAGTGACATTACTACAGTAATCAGTTCTAAAAATATGCACTGTTACTGTAATAATGACATTGGCAGGGAAGGGGTTAACACCAGGGCGATCAAAGGGTTAAATATGTGCCATGGGGGTTCTTTCTAACTGTGTGGGGGATTTACTCACTGAATAAACACAGTGACCTGTGTTCCTAAATAGGAGGAACACAGGATCCCTGTGTTCATCACTGATAGAACAGCGGTACATCGGCAGACCGCCGTTTTGTCTCCATGGGGATCGGTCACATCCACGGACCCGCCGATTGGCTCCCTCTCTGGCTAATAGGCGCGTGCCCCCACTATCTGCTACATGAAGTGACGTACGTTGTTTCACGTAACAGAGCCGACCTGCTGCAGTAAAACTATGGTGGCTGGTCGGCAAGTGGTTAACTACTTGAGAGACCCGGAGCCGTTTTTTCCGCTTTAAGGTCTCCTCCTCGTTTCCTCTTTATTATCATTTATTGAGGGGGGCAGGCAGGGAGCGGGTACCTAGGCGATTGGAGTGGAAGTTCTCCTCCCTCCCTGCAGTCTTCTGGGGCACGTCACAGGTCAAAGACGATTGCGGGAACCATTCACAATGCGTGTCTCATGCATGCACAGTGAGCAGCCACAAGTTGTCACATCCAGCTGCCCACAGTTAAAGCGGAGCTCCGCTTGCTTTCTTCCCGCCCCCTCCGCTGCCAAATTTGGCATCTTTGAGGGAGAGGATACCTGTCAAAACCAGGTAGCAGCTCCCACTTCCAGTTAAGATCGCCGCATCTCCTCCTGCCTTTTTTTTACAGGCTGGAACTCCTTTTTAAGGGCTTGTTCATACTTGACATAATCTCTCATTTTTAACAAACGCTCCTATAGCATTTGTATGGCGTTAGTATGGGCATCAGACAGGCGGCAATGAGCTTTAGTATGGGACGTTTTACAAGCGTTAACCTCTTAAGCCCCGAAAGATTTTACCCCCTTCCTGACCAGGGCCTATTTTGCGATTTGGCACTGCGTGACTTTAGCGGACAATTGCGCAGTCGTGCGACGCTGTACCTAAACTAATTTGGCGTCCTTTTTTTCCCACAAACAGAGCTTTCTTTTGGTGGTATTTGATCACATGTGCGATTTTTTGATCATGCGCTATAAACAAAAAAAGAGTGTAAATTTTGCAAAAATAACAATATTTTTTAAATTTTTTTATATGAAATTCCCCCCCAAAAAAATTTAAAAATCAAAATTTACATATGTTTGGTAAAAAAAAAAAAAAAAAATCGCAAAAAGCGTATTTTGATTGGTTTGCGCAAAAGTTATTGCATTTACTAAGGGAAAGATTTTTGTAATTTTTATTGTTTTTTTTTTAACGAGTAATGGCGGCAATCTGCGATTTTTTTTGCGGGACTGCGACATTGCGGCGGACAGATCGGACCCTTGACTGACATTTTTGACACTTTTGGGGTTACCAGTGACATTACTACAGTAATCAGTGCTATACATATGCACTGTTACTGTAAAAATGACACTGGCAGTGAAGGGGTTAACTTTTTTGATAGGGAGGGGTTAAGTGTGTCCCTAGGGGCATGTTTCTTACTGTGATTGGATGTGGCTTGATGTGTAAGAACAGAGATCAACGGTCCTACATAGCAGAACTGTATGATCTCCATTCTTACACAGGGAAAAATGACAGGCGGCTTTGTTTACATTAGCCGCCTGCCTTTCTTCCGGTGGAACGGACGATTGCGAGTGACCGCCTCCGGCAGCGCGCGCTCGCTCCCTAGAGCCTCACAGGCTAGCGACTTAGCCCTACGTCGCTTTGCCTGTGAGGGGCTGACCGCCGCAGTAAATAGTCGTGCGGCGGTCGGCAAGTGGTTAAAGAGGCTCCATAAACGCCCTATGCGCAGTTTCGACACATTTGATGAGCGTTAAAACTGCTCCACAATTGAAAGGGACAGAAATAACGGAAAATTTATATCAAATACTTACCGTAATTTTCCTTTCCTGATGGACTCCATGGCAGCATACGTATCGGGTTTGGCCCCGCCTCCAAACCTACCCATAGGACCTCACTCCCATAAATCTTTGCTCCTGTTCAGCACACGTGTTCTGTAACTATCCTCCACAGAAATCCGGGAGGGAACTCCTGCTGCCATGGAGTCCATCAGGAAAGGAAAATTACGGTAAGTATTTGATATAAATTTTCCGTTTTCCTGACAGACTCCATGGCAGCATACGTATCGGGAAATAACTCGCCGTACACACAGGGTGGGCAGGTGCTGAACAGAAAAGTTTAATGCATTTTGTCAAACAGACAGGACTTGCAAACCGAAATTCACAGAAGAAAGAGCCGCTGGCTCAACACAGTAATGGGATAAGAAAGTGTTAATAGAGGACCACGACGCTGCTCTGCAAATGACTTCAGGAGCCACATGTCTGGATACTGCCCAGGAGGTAGAGATGCTCCGCGTCGAATGAGCTGTAACTACTGCTGGAGGGGTCAAGCCCTTAGCCCTATAAGCCCACTGGATGGTCTGGATGATCCAAGAGGAAATGGATCTCGTCGAGGCTCTTGAACCTTTGTTTTTTCCATAGAAGGTAACAAAGAGATGTTCTGATTTTCTGAAAGAGGAAGTGGCATCTAAATATTTCTTAATACACTCTCCAACATCCAGCGGATGAACCGAAGATTCTTCCTCTTCCTGTCTAAAGGTTGGTAATACTGTTTCTATGTTTTCATGGAAGACAGAGGTCCTTTTTGGTCTCGCATCCAGCATGGGGATGAGCACCACTCTGTCAGGAAAAAAGGTTAAGAAAGGCTCTTGTGTCCCAAAGGACCCAATTTCCGACACTCTTTTTGCTGAGGTTATAGCTACCAGAAACACTGTTATCAGTGTAAGCTCTCTTATGGTCAAGGAATCAGACATGTCTTGAATCTGACTCGCCAGGAAATCCAGAACTAGTGGCAGATCCCACTTGGGAAACCTGGGTTTTCTCTGAGGTCTGATTCTCACTGCCCCTTGGAAGAACTGACGAATTAGGGCATGAGTGGCCCAGGAGATCCCTGTAAAAGCGGAAATAGCCGAGACCTGGACTCTGAGCGAACTCACTGATAGAGGCAAATCCAGTCCTGATTGGAGAAAGCTCAATACATCCTGGATCTTAATTGAAGATTGAGGATCAGGCCTTGTATTCAGTTGTGCAGAAAATTTTTCCCAGATTCTCTGATACACCCTGTTCGTTGAGCTTCTTCTAGCACTAAGTAATGTCGAGATTGCCGTTTCTGGACAGCCTAAAGCCTGTAACCTCCTCCTCTCAACATCCAGACCCTGAGATGTAAACGGTCTGGGCACGGATGGAGTACAGACCCCTGGGACAACAGATCCGGTCTGAAGGGTAGCGGGATTGGGTCTCGGACACTGAGTAGTGTCAGAAGGGGAAACCATGGCCTGTTCGGCCAGAAGGGAATCACCGCCACTACCTCCACTGGCTCCGACCTGAGTCTCCGAAGGAACTGCAACACAATCGGAATTGGTGGGAAGGCGTATGCCCTGTGGAATCTCCACTGATCCGAGAGTGCATCTATCCCTGATGCTTGTGGATCTCTGAATCTTGAGTAGTACTTCGGCAGTTTGTGATTGCAGGGGGAGGCGAAGAGGTCTACCTCTGGAGAAAGCCCCAATGTTAGGATCCAGTTGAACGTTTCCTTGTGAAGGGACCACTCGTTGTTGTCCAGATCCACTCTGGACAAGAAGTCTGCTTTGACATTCTGGACTCCTGGAACATAAACCGCTGAAAGATTCGAGAGATTTTTCTGTGCCCAGGACATAATCGGCTCCACTTCCCTCAATAGGGACCAGCTGCGTGTTCCCCCTTGTTTCCTGATGTATGCCACTGCTGAGGTGTTGTCCAGGCGCAGCATGAAAGGTTGGTCTTTTGTCAGGTGAGCAAATGCTCGAAGAGCTTGGAATGCTGCTCGGAGTTCTAGTATGTTGGATACTATTCCTCGAGTGGAAAACTCCCACCTGCCCTGTGCCACCTCCGACAGACAGTGGGCACCCCAGCCTATGTTGCTGGCGTCCGAGGTAACCACTACCCACGGAGCTGGCCTCAGAGAGTGGCAGTTCAGCAGGTGGTCTCTGCATAACCACCAGGGGAGACTCGCTCTCATTGAAGGGGTTAAGAAGATGCGTTGATCCAGATGCCACGTATCCCATTGCTGAAGGAATCCCTTCTGAAAGGGTCTCATCCTCCACAGGGCCCACTTCACCATGGGGACTACTGCGACCATAGTCCCGATCACCTTCAGGCATTGACGTGCCTGAAGATGAGAGGATGAGAGGGCAAAGCGAATCCTGTCTCGAAGAGTCCCTATCTTTTCCTCTGGAAGAGAGATAGTCGCCTTCTCTGTGTCGAACAGAGCGCCCAAGTAGATCAGGGACTGAGTTGGAATCAGGTGACTCTTCTCCTTGTTGAGTAACCAACCAAACTTCTGGAGAGTGGACACGACCTGCTCCAGATGAACTAATAGTTGGTCTCTGTCTTGGGACAACAGGAGTAGATCGTCCAAATAGTGGTGAAGACGGATACCTTTCAATCTCAGTAGGGCTACCACGGCCAATAAGATTTTTGAAAAGGTCCGTGGAGATGTTGAGAGCCCGAATGGGAGACAGATAAACTGAAGATGTAATCCTCCCACTTCGAACCGGAGAAACCTTTGAAAATCTTCGTCCACAGGGACATGAAAGTAGGCGTCTTTCAAGTCGATGGACACCATCCAATCTGCCGGCTGGACTGACTGCTGTATGGACAACAGGGTCTCCATTTTGAACCTTTCTTTTTTTATGAATTTGTTCAAGAAGGTCAAATCTATTACTGGTCTCCATGATCCGTTCTTCTTTTGGACCAGAAAGAGCGGAGAATATATTCCTTGGCCTCGCTCGGACTCTGGAACGGAGATGACAGCCCCTTGAGCAATGAGAGCTTCGACGTAAGAAAACAAAATCTGACGCCTTTCTTCTAGGCATGGTATGGCAGTAGGCAGGAACCTTGAGCCTGGCCTCTCCTTGAAGACCCACTTGTGGCCTGAAGACACCGTCCTGACGGCCCAGGGGTCCTGAATCGAAGCCGCCCAGACATGTCGGAAGGAGCGTAGACGCGCACCCACCCGACATGTCTGAGCGGGCCCACCTTCAAAAGGACTTAGTGGGCTCACGGTCCCCCGAGGAGACGTTCTTTGTCGTCTTCCTGGAAGACTGTCTGGATCTCCAGTTCCGGTTGAACTCCCGACCAGGTCTATAAGAACGAGCTTCCCTGGCCCGGTCAGGCACAAATTTTCTGGTAGGCTGTCCTTTCTTGACGTTGAACTGGCGCCGATCCTGGGGAAGAAACCCAGACTTACCGCCTGTAGCCCGGGTTATGGCCTCGTCAAGTTTATTCCCGAAAAGGGAGGACCCCTCAAAGGGAATACGGCACCAAACTTGCTTTGATGCCGGATCCGCAACCCAAGGGCGGAGCCAAAGAGCTCTCTTAGCTGTGACCGAGGACAGCATAACTCTTGCCAATAGACGGATCAAGTCTATGGAAGCCTCCCCAAGGAACGACGCGCCCAGCCTAAGCTCCTGGATTGGAGCGCTTCTGGCCACCTCCTCCGAAACCGATCTGACCGATTCGTCTACCACATCAGCCCAAGACTCCATGGCTTTGGATAGAGCAGCCAAAGCCAGGACTGGTTTACAGGCCATACCTGCTGTAAGGTAGATTCTCTTCAAATCAGAGTCCATCCTTCGGTCCAACGGGTCTTTAAATGAGACCGTATCCTCTAAGGGAAGGGTCACGTGCTTGACCAGTCTCATGACTGCTGCGTCAACTAGGGGAGGAGACTCAAGATGTTTCACATCATCCTCTTTGAAGGGGTAAAGTTTAGCCATCTTGGATACTAAGGAATTCTTTCGTTCCACCTTTTTCCACTCCTCCAAGATGATTTCACCCAACTCTCCCAGGAAGGGAAAATTAACACGCTCCTTATTGAGCTGTTTAAAGTACTTCTTCTGCTTGGGAGGGGGAACAGCTGACTCTTCCCAATTTAAGGTCTCTCTGACCGCTTTAACCAGGGAAGGCACCAAGGTATATTCAAAACCCAAGCAGGGATCTTCATGTTCAGAGTCGCTACCCGACAAGAGCATCGACTGATGGCTTGTGTGGGCCGACTCGAAATCTTCCTGTACCTGTAGTGCTACAGGGGAAGGGCTTGGGGAAGCCGTTGCAGTGTCTTGAGAACGACTGACACCCAACTCTGCCAAAGAGTCCTTTACCACTCTCTTGACCAAAGCCTCAATGCGTTGATCGGAAGTATCCCTTTCTCCCGCAGCCTGGGAGAAACATCTGTCACAGAAAAGCTTCCTCTCCGGGACACTAGCGCCACAGCCCCTGCAACCTGCTTTGTCAGGTCTCTGTGCGTGGCTGGCTGAAGTGGACGCTTTACGATGATGTGAGCCCGAACGGGACTTTCCAGTAGAGTGCCGGTGGCGAGAGCTTGAGCGCCTTTCACTTCTTTGAGAAGAGTGCCTAGTCTCTGAACGAGGAGGGCTGTGAACAAGAGAAAAAACAGAAAACACAGACAGGAAGCTAGGAACACTTGAGTTCCTACCCCCACCCCCTATAACCCACAACCCCACCAAGAAGCCCCAAATACCTGTTAGGGGCGGGCTGACCACCGGAGGGCAAAGTAGCTTCCATTCTGATGCTGACCTACAAGAATGAGCCGGACAGCATGTCAGAAAAACCAGCAAAGCGGGGGGGGGGGGGGGTTGCTCCCAAACTGGGGCCAGTACTCACCAGGAACCAAGGTTAGCAGGCAGAGCGGCAGCGCACAGCAAAATGACCACAAAAACGAACGATCTTCGTATGTGTAACACCCAGTATCAGCAGTGTGTACAAACACAACACTGCTGACAGCTCTGGGGTTTAAATATGGCGCCTGGTGACGTCATCAGCGATCGCCACCGACGCCAGCTTACTGCGCATGCGCAGTGCTTACACTGCGCATGCGCGAGAACCAAGCCTCGTTCCCGAGGCGCCGCACATGCGCAGTAGCGCGCACCGGAGGCCGGTCAGGAAGTGAATCGCTGACCGGCCCCGGACCACTAGCCACCAGGGAAGGCAGGAGAAAAACCAGGTAAGACATAAAGGCACGAGCAAGCAATAATATAAACAAAATAGCTGCCATGGAGGACTTTGTACTCACGGACCGCAGATCACCAGGGATGGATGCACACACCGGACTTATCTCATTCTTAGGGTACCGGCCACCCGCAGCAGCTGGGCTTTTTGGCCAAGGCTGCATACATCTTCGCCCCTACTCCATACCCCGCAGCAGCTGGGGCTTATTGGAGAGCTCCATACCCGACTGGTAGAGCCATCCATCACCCGGAATCCATCTTCAGGTAGGATATCAGGTAATCCTTTGGAGGACAAAAAAAGAACACGTGTGCTGAACAGGAGCAAAGATTTATGGGAGTGAGGTCCTATGGGTAGGTTTGGAGGCGGGGCCAAACCCGATACGTATGCTGCCATGGAGTCTGTCAGGAAAAACTAATTTAAACATGCCACAAACGCCTGCCAGAGCATTTGCAAAGCCTTACCATAGACTTGAATGGGAGGCATTGAAAGTCTTCAAACACATCCTGACTCGACACGAGGCCTTAAAATGATTGTAAAGTATATATCATTTTTTTTAAATAAACATATTATACTTACCTCCTCTATGCAGTTGGTTTTGCACAGAGCAGCCCCGATCCTCCTCTTCTCTGGCCCCTCCCTTCATTCGAGTACCCCCACAGCAAGCAGCTTGCTATGGGGGCACCCAAGCCCAGCTGCAGCTAGGTGTGTCCATTCAGACAGGGAGCTGCCATTCAGCCCTGAAATTATAGAGCGGGGTCAGCGCATGCTGAAGCACACAGTGGGCAGAAGTCTCTGTCTACAGAGTCAATAGCTACAGACCTCCAAACTTTGGCCTTAATATTAGCACAACAGTGCGTAGAGAGCTTCATGGAATGGGTTTCCATGGTCGAGCAGCTGCATGCAAGCCTTACATCACCAAGTGCAATGCAAAGCATCGGATGCAGTGGTGTAAAGCATGCCATCACTGGACTCTAGAGCAGCGGAGACCTGTTCTCTGGAGTCATGAATCATGCTTCTCTGTATAGCAATTCGATGGATGTGTCTTGGTTTGGCGGTTGCCAGGAAAACAGTACTTGCCTGACTACACTGTGCAAAGTATAACGTTTGGTGGAAGGGGGGATTATAGTGCGGGGTTGATATTGGCCACTTAGTTCCAGTGAAGGGAACTCCTAAGACGTCAGCATACCAAAACATTTTTTACAATTTCATGCTCCCAACTTTGTGGGAACAGTTTGGGGATGGCCCTTTTCTGTTCCAACATGACTGCACCAGTGCACAAAGCAAGGTCCATAAAGAAATGGATAAGCAAGTTTGGGGAGAAGGAACTTGACTGGCCTGCACAGAGTCCTGACCTCAACCCAATAGAACACCTTTGGGATAAATTAGAGCACAGACTGCGAGCCAGGCCTTCCCTCCAACATCAGTGCCTGACCTCACAAATGCGCTTCTGGAAGAATGGTCAAACATTCCCATAGACACACTCCTAAATCTTGTGGACAGCCTTCCTAGAAGAGTTGAAGCTGTTATAGCTGCAAAGGGTGGACCAACTCAATATTGAACCCTACGGATTAAAGCCCCTTTCACACTAGTGGACCGTTCAGATCCACCTGTCAGTTTTTCAGGAGGATCTGAACAGCTGCCCCATGCATCTCTATGGGGCATCGGAGGTCAGCGGAGACATGTCCGCTGACATCCAATCCGATCTGTCAAGTCTGGAAGAATGGAAACCCTATTTTACATCCGTCCAGCGGATCAGATGAGAATGGACAGGCGGTCCATTCTCATCCGATTCCCCCATAGAGAACAGCGGGGACCTGACACCTCTGTCTCCGTACACAGCGTGGAGACAGAGGTGCCATCGGCCTGCATAGCGGGGGATCGGTGGATCAATTCCCCGCTGAGAAAAACGGAGTCCGCCGACGGACTCCCATGTGTGAAAGGGGCCTTAGACTGGGATGCCATTAAAGTTCATGTGTGTGTAAAGGCAGGCGCCCCAATACTTTTGGTGATATAATGTAGGATTAGGCATAGAATGTGGCTGAGAGTGGGTTTAGCGTTAAGATTTTGGCTGAACTACCACTTTAACAACTTCCTTACCACACAATAGCAGAAAGACTGTTACAGCGCAGCTCTGTTGTTCCGGAAGGGCATCCATGGACGTGTTTGCATTACAGGATGAAAAACAATGTGATTATTTTAAAGGGGGGGGGGTGATTATTTTCTATACCCACTGTATTTTACTATCTAAATGTACAATCATCTTTATATCTACCAACAACTATGTAGCGCGAGGGCCTGCCCAACTGCTTAGGAATGTTAAAGGTTAGTCTCAAGTCTCCTGTGTAAAAATGGAAAAGTTGGGAGGAAAACCTCTGCTCCGATCACCTAGGCAATCAAAGCAGAAGTGGCCCGTGGTACCTGTCAAATTCAGGTACCTGCTTCCCCCCTTCCCAAAAGTGGCATTCTTAAAGCAGATTTGGGGGTAAGGAGGCCTTAAAGCAGAACATACCCTTTTGGGGAAACTTCATATTATAATGTTTTCTCAGATCTAAAGCAGATTGTACACCTTTAGAACTCTCTGCACTTTATATCTAAAGCTGTTTTTTTTCTGTTTTTACAGCTTCTCTTTAAAGCAGAGGTAAACCCAAAAGCAAACATTTATTATTCTGCGGCTTACCAATCCTTAGATGTGGAGGATGCATTCATTTTCCTTTTTAGGCTCTTTCCTTTATTTTCATCTGGTGATCCTGCCAGTAAATCTGTTGTTTTTCAAAAGAACAAGCTCTCCTGCAAAAGTAGCACTTTTGAATGTTGAGACAAACCATTTACCACTGCGAGGGGTGCTGACAATCTTTATCCGAAAAGAAAAAGCTATTGCTGTAACTGCTTGTGTAATTATAATGTGAGCTAAAGTTTGGCTTCAGTTTGTGGTTGTATCTAAATCTGCTACTCCACATAACACTGGCTTCCCCAAGACTACAGTTTTGCTGTCAAAAGGTGCTCCTGTGCTCCTTCATCCAGAGTGGGTGCATTGTAATATAGGAAGTGTTTTACTGACCAGATCACCAGGAGAAAACAGAGGGGGAAAAAGCCTAAAAATAGAAAATAAATGAAGCCACCACATGTAAGGCTTGGTAAGCTTTAATATATTACATTGGTTTGGGGTTTAATACTGCTTCGAAGCTGAACTCCAGGAAAACTAAAAATGCTCCTGTGCAGTGTGGTTGCTCCTGCATTGTAAGGGTTAAATGCTTGTTTAGGTTGGGGAATCACAAAAGCCATTTTACTCAACTAATCCTCTCCCACAGGCTCCCTCCAAGCATATTTCGTCTCCAAGGAGGAGCCTGCCAGTTTTTTAACCACTTGCCGACCGCTTACTCGAGCTCTACTGCGGCAAAGTGGTTAGTTTTCGTCCAGCGACGTAGACCTGCGTCGCTGGACTCCTCCCCTTGTGGGCGGCACACGCGCGCCGCCAGAGGCTCGCTCCCGCTGTATTCATTCACAGCGGGAGTCTAGCCAGGGGAGGAGCGGCGGCGATCGCCACTCCTCTTCCCTGATCGTCGAGGAATCAAGTTTGGAGATCTGCCCGCTTGTGTAAACAAAGCGGGCGGATCTCCTAAGTGACAGACAGTGACAGATTGCAGGGTTCAGCATAGCTGAACATGCGATCTGTCCCTGTGTCACTCAGTCACCTCCCCCCACACATGTCAGTAAGCACCAGGCATACATTAACTGCCAGTGTCATTTTTACAGTAACAGTGCATATATATAGCACTGATTACTGTAGAAATGTCACTGGTACCCCCAAAAGTGTCAAAAATGTCAGTCAAGGGTTCGATCTGTCCGCCGCAATGTCGCAGTCCCGCAAAAAAAAAAAAAAATCGCAGATCGCCGCCATTACTCGTTAAAAAAAAAACACCAAAAATGACAGAAATCTTTCCCTTAGTTAGTAAACGCAATAACTTTTGCGCAAACCAATCAAAATACACTTATTGTGATTTTTTTTACCAAACATATGTAGCAGAAAACAAATTGGCCAAAAATTTAAAAAAATTTAGATTTTTACATTTTTGGGGGGGAATTTCATATAAAAAAATTTGAAAAATACTGTTATTTTTTCAAAATTTACGCTCTTTTTTGTTTATAGCTCAAAAAGTAAAAATCGCACAGGTGATCAAATACCACCAAAAGAAAGCTCTGTTTGTGGGAAAAAAAGGACGTAAATTTTGTTTGGGTATGGCGTCGCACGACCGCGCAATTGTCAGTTAAAGTCGCACAAGGCCGAATCGCAAAAAGTGGCCTGGACGTAAGACAGCAAAATCCTCCGGTGGTAAAGTGGTTAAAGTTTAGTTCCAATTTAGGTGTACTTTTCCCAGATGTCTTGTATTATAGCCAAAGGCACCCTAATAATGTGGCATAGGCTTTAGTTCCATAGATTATGGCTTTATCTGATTATATGTTATGAAGAAATGCCTTATCTGTAAGCAGCCTTTTTGCACAAAGCTCCTCCAAGTTGCCCACTAGTGCTTTATTCCCCTTTTTCATCTGAACTTCCTCCATTTCTCCACTAGAAGTCACACTTCTCCCAGTGTTCCCCAAGATGTTACACTACCTCCAGTACTCCACAAGATGTCTCTCCTTCACTATATTTTTTTCCTCCTTTTGTCTGGATCGCACTAAAGACACCTCTGTGGACAAAGCTTTTTGAAAGGCCCTGCATCACATTGCCAAAAAAAGGTTTCAGATCATAGAAAAAAAAAATGGGCATTGTAGCAAGTAATAGGCAAATGAAGTCCTTCTTTTAATAATGTATATGGATGACATTTTGTAAACTGTTTACCTAATTTTAAGGTTAGCATTTTAAATTGGCTGTGATAACAGTTACTTCCAGAAAAATCTGCTCACAATAGAAATCTTGACTTAATCACTTGTCTGCTGGGCACTTTTACCCCTTTTCTGCCCAGGCCAATTTTCAGCTTTTAGCGCTGTCACACTTTGGCATGAAAATTGCGTGGTCATGGTATACTGTACTCATATATTTTTTTATCATTTTTTCACACAAATAAAGCTTACTTGTGGTGGTATTTAATCACCACTGTGTTTTTTACTTTTTGCTAAATAATTTAAAAAAGACAACATATTGAAAAAAAAAAAATGTTCTCAGTTTGTTTTAAAATTTTGCAAACAGGTAATTTTTCTCCTTCACTGATATGCGCTGTTGAGGCTACACTGGTGGGCACTGATAGGTAACATTGATGAGGAGGCACTGATGGGCAGCACTGGTGGCTACTGTTGGGACTGCGTAGATAAATAGGACACTGATAATAAGTGCCCTATCAGTGTAGATCCATTTCACCGACTCGCGCAGCTGTTCGCTTGAGGAAAGGAATGCCGATAACCGACTTGTGTTTACATCGGGATCAGCTGTGATTGGACACAGCTGATCATGTGGTAAAGGGTGGCTGTGATTATCCTTTTACCCAGATCTGTGACCAGCTGTGTCCTGTTGTCACGGCAATGTACATCCGCGATGTAGCCGTCATTCCAAACTGTGATGGTCATGTTGAACTGTTTACATACTTCACTACGCAGTGTAACATGTTAAATATCAACCAGATGGATTGTATGAAAAACTATTTTCCTGGTTCCATGGCAGTATTCATCCCTCCCTTTTGCTTTTTCTACTTACTAGAAAGTAGTTGAGGCATCTTTCTCCTTTATAAAGTTGTAATGGTTCCTGTAGGTTGGATGTGGGCGAGGTAACCAAGTGCATGCTGCCATGGATAGATACATAGTTTGGTCTGGTTGAAAGAAGACAGAGGTCCATCTTGTTTAACCTATATAGGGAATTAAAAAAAAAAATCATACAAACCTATATCCAGTTGATCCAGAGGAAGAAAAACCCAGGAAAGTACAATCCAATTTTCTCCAGCAGCGAAAAAATTCCTACCTGATCCCCCAAGAGGCAATCAGATATTCCCCGGATCAACTTTACCTATAAATGTTAGTATCCAGTAATATTATGAACATTTAGGAAAGAATCCAGGCCTTTTTTTAAAGCATGCTACTGAGATGGCCAGAACCAGCTCTTGAGGGAGTTTATTCCACATTTTCACAGCTCTTATTGTCAAGAAACCTTTCCGTACTTGGGGATTAAATCTTTTCCTCTAGATGTAAAGCGTCTGTGATGACCTTAAAGTAAATAACTTACCATCAAGTTCACTATATGGACCACTTATGTATTTATACATGTTGATCATATCCCCACTTGATCTCCTCTTCTCAAAAGAGAATAATTTCAGTTCCTCCAATCTTTCCTCATAGCTGAGCTCCTCCATGCCTCTTATCAGTTTGGTTACCCTTCTCTTCACTTGCAGCAGGCTAGTCACCAGGAAATGTAGGAATTACATTTTCCATTGTTTTACTGAGTTATGTGTTACCAAATTAAAACAGCGCTAGCATGAAAATAAGATAAATATAACAATATACAAATATAGGCAATAAAATTAATATATTTTGTTATCCTTTTAGCTTATAAAAGTCCTTCTTGATAAATATAGTGACTCTTAATGTGCTTAAGTGCAGATCCTTATTCCTGGTGCAAAAGATAATTAAGGTGCTCAGGTGCAAAGCCGTCCAAACAAATTGGTGCTCTTGTGAGTGGCCCTCCAGGTCCCCTACTCACCACAATGTAGATATATCAGCGCGTGTAGTAGTAAAGCGACTTGAGATATACAGGCCCCAGTACTGGTTCCAAGTGCCCTTGATGGGATCGCTCCGATATGGCGGTGATCGTATAGCCAAGATATGTAATAAAAAGAGGGGCCAATAGTGTAATACGTACTAGTATTTATTCCCCAAAAATTACATGCTATACTTACAAAGGTATTAAAAGCACATTGGATACAGGTCGGAACGCCGCAGTGGCGTGCGTTCCACGGAATCCAGGAAGCAGGACCGGAAGTGACGATGCGTGGTTCGTGCGCAGGAAGTTACGTCAACGCGTTTCACCCTTAGTGTGGGCGTTTTCAAAAGACATGTCTTTTGAAAACGCCCACACTAAGGGTGAAACGCATTGACGTAACTTCCGGCGCACGAACCACGCATCGTCACTTCCGGTCCGGCTGCCTGGATTCCGTGGAACGCACGCCGCTGCGGCGTTCCGACCTGTATCCAATGTGCTTTTAATACCTTTGTTTGTAAGTATAGCATGTAATTTTTGGGGAATAAATACTAGTACGTATTACACTATTGGCCCCTCTTTTTATTACATATCTTGGCTATACGATCACCGCCATATCGGAGCGATCCCATCAAGGGCACTTGGAAAAAGTACTGGGGCCTGTATATCTCAAGTCGCTTTACTACTACACGCGCTGATATATCTACATTGTGGTGAGTAGGGGACCTGGAGGGCCACTCACAAGAGCACCAATTTGTTTGGACGGCTTTGCACCTGAGCACCTTAATTATCTTTTGCACCAGGAATAAGGATCTGCACTTAAGCACTTTAAGAGTCACTATATTTATCAAGAAGGACTTTTATAAGCTAAAAGGATAACAAAATATATTAATTTTATTGCCTATATTTGTATATTGTTATATTTATCTTATTTTCATGCTAGCGCTGTTTTAATTTGGTAACACATACTTTTTCCAATATTGTTTTGGATGCACAGCAGCTGCATATCACACTTCACATTTTTCTAGCACTTTAGGTGTTGAGCGCTGTTATAATTTTGTTTTACTGAGTTATGGTAACACTACAACACATTTGCATTTACCAAGTTGAGAGACTTTACAACATCGAAAACCCTCCAAGAGGCGGACCTATTGTAGGCAATATCTGACAACAAGCACAAGTTGAGAGACTTTAGTTCTTTGTTTCATTGCTCTGCATCAAGGATTCTCAGCTCAGATCTTCAGCAGACAATTTTTTTTTAGCCAGCTTCCAGGGAGGAGCACATGAGTATTGAAGTGCAATGCCAGGGTCAAAATATTTACAGCAGCAATGTAAAATAACCTAAAGTGCATCCAAAAAGTATTCACATCGCTTTACATTTTCCACGTTTTGTTATGTTACAGCCTTATTCTAAAATGGATTTAATTAATTATTTTCCTTCAAAATTCTACAAACAATACCCCATATAATGACAATGTGAAAGAAACTGGATTTTTGACTTACAGTATAATCCTTTTCTCTTAAGCTCATTCACAGATGCAGGACTCATAGCTTGATATCCGTATTGTATTGCTGCCCCCTACAGGAGTAGGACACTAGGCAGAAAAATAATTCTGGCTACACCTATGGGCAGTCCCGAAGGGGTATACCCTCTATCTTCCTGCTATAGGATGTCAGTTATGTAACAAAGCAGAGTCAGAGAAACCACACCAACCTAACTCCAAGAAAGAGGGGCGGGTGGTGCGTCTGTAAATGAGCTTAAGGATTTTACGGTAAGTCAAAAATCCAGTTTTCTCTGTCGCTCATTGATAGACACAGGACTCATATCTTGATATCCGTAGGGACGTCCCAGGTTTCTCCCCTCCAGGTCACGGCGTAGTAACTTGGTCCATTCTGTTAATGTTTGGAAACCAGGGCAATGGTAAACACTGGCCTGAAGGCAGACCCCGCCAGGGAGAACATAGTGCGGGACACAGACTCCACCCTATGATTAACCGGATCCCTAAAGGACAGGGAGTCCTCCACCGGGATCACAGTAGCTTTATTCACCCTGGAAACCGGTGGATCCACCGTAGGTGGCACCGTCCACTTTTTAATAAAGGGAATCCTCAAACGGGTAGCACCTAGCAATCCGCTTAGGCATCCCACGGGGGGGGGGGGGCGATTCGGACGGTCCCACTCTTTCTTAATTAAATCGTCAAAGCATGCAGGAAAAGGAAAAACCTTTGTCACCCTGGAGGGCTTGCGAGTGCCAAAGGCAACCTGCGTATCACTCGCAGCCACAGCTCAGCTGCGTCCTCCAGCTTTAGGGTATACCAGACAGACACAAATAGTGTGTCCACCAGCGCCTTGTCTTGCGCGACAGCGGAGGCAAAAAGGTCATCCTCACTATCAGAGGAGACGGGGCACGAGACAGCAGCCCCAGAGGGGAGACCTGTGTCAGCAGCGACCGGTTCAGATTCCGAATCTGAGGCATCAGACGAGGCATGGGGTAGGGCGGAGGTAGTTTTTTTAGCACCTCGCCCCTGAAAGGCCACCTCCACCCGGGACACAAATGACTCCAGGACTGCCGAAAGTGCATCAATAGTGAGCTGGGAACCGGAGGGCCTTGCGGCCACCTCGAGGGGATCAGGTGGGGACACATGCGTAGCAGGGTCCATGGTACACCAGAGGAACCCGTTATTCAAAATTTGACAAAACGGAAAACATTTTTTTTAATGTCTCCCAGCGTTACAGCGCCCCCCCCAGTGGCCAGGCAGCATGCCTAGAAACCCCCGCAGAGAGAGAGACCCCCCCAAGGCTCACCACCCACAGGAAGATGCACCAGAAGTACCAGTATGTCTGCTCAGAAGCACTCGTGCTTTCAAAAGGAAGGCCTGCAGAGCGATGTGCCCGGGTCTAGGTAGGGGCTCCACCCACTCACACGCCTCCAGGAACTCCCACAGTAGCCCAGCTTTGAGGAAAAAACCGAGCTGGGTGTACCAAGATGGCCGCCGCCATGTAAAGCACGTGGAGGCTTCAAGAAAATGGCGGCCTGCTCAGCTGCGATGGTAAAGGGGCCCTCCGGGGGCCCCCCACCTGACTGACAGGCAATCGACCAGAAGGTGGGCCCTGAGAAGCCCGTACAATGGCCGTCCGCACCGGCAGGACCCCCCGCCCCCTTAGCGGCCTGCACGCAGATCCAGTCTCCCCACATGGGGGGGGGGGTGCACAGTGGAACAGAGGGGAACCCGGAGAACGGAGGTCCGACTGTCCCAGGGAGAGGCCCGTGTCCACCCCAGAACCCGACATGAGGAAAAGGGGGAACAGTTACTCACCATACCGGATCAGGCGGGCGCCAACTCCTGACAAACCCTCGCCGCCGTAGTGGGGGGGGGGTTTCGGCCAATACGAAACGCTGCGACTCGGTCGCAGGCCGGTCACATGCGAACAGGCGAGACGTTTAACTCGCAGGCCAGTCCCCGTCCAGTGGGACTATATCGCGGCCGACCCAGTGCGGAGCTAGGGTCTGCACGCGCTCGTAGGCTGGCTGGGGTGACCACTGGATCTCAACATCCAGCCCGTCGCCCAGATCTGGCATAATTGCTTGTAGATCTCACAGGAACAATCCGGAGAAAAAAGCTAGCTAAAAAAAAATGATCTAAAAAGCTTGTCAGGACCAGAGATCCCAGCAAGGAACTTAGGTCCTTACTCCCGACTAGACAGAGAAAAACCAACATCCTATAGCAGGAAGAGAGAGGGTATACCCCTTGGGGACTGCCCATATGTGTAGCCAGAATTATTTTTCTGCCTAGTGTCCTACTCCTGTAGGGGGCAGCAATACCCCACGGATATCAAGATATGAGTCCTGCTTCTGTCAATGAGCGACAGAGAAAGTTTGTTTAAAATCTTTGCAAATTTATCAAAATTAAAAAAGGAAAAAAAAAAAATCACGTGTACATAAGTATTAACAGCCTTTGCTCAATACTTTGTTGAAGCACCTTTGGCACCAATTACAGCCTCAAGTCTTTTTGGGCAGAAATGTTCAATCGGGTTAAAGTCTGGACTCTGGCTAGGCCACTCAAGGACATTCACAGAGTTGTCCTATAGCCACTCCTTTGTTATCCTGTTGGAAGATGAACCTTCGCCCCATTCTGACGTCCAGAGCACTCTGGAGCAGGTTTTCGTCAAGGATGTCTCTACATTGCTGCATTCATTTTTCCCTCGATTCTGACTAGTCTCCCAGTTCCTGCCGCTGAAAAACATCTCCACAGCATGATGCTGCCACCACCATGCTTCTCTGTAGCAATGGTATTAGCCAGGTGAGGAGCAGTGCCTTGTTTCCTCCAGCCATAACATTTGCCTTTCAGGCCAAAGAGTTCAAACTTGGTTTCATCAGACCAGAGAATTTTGTTTCTCATGGTCTGAAAGTCCTTCAGGTGCCTTTTACTGAGGAGTGGCTTCCGTCTGGCCAATCTACCATACAGGCCTGATTGGTGGAGTGCTGCAGAGATGGTTGCTTTTCTGGAAGGTTCTCCTCTCTCCACAGAGAAATGCTGGAGTTCTGTCAGAGTGACCATTGGGTTCTTGGTCACCTCCCTGACTAAGGCCCTTCTCCCCTGATTGCTCAGTTTGGCCAGATGGCCTGCTCTAGGAAGAGTCCTGGTGGTTCCAAACGTCTTCTATTTACGGATGATGTAGGCCACTGTGCTCATTGGAACCTTCAATGCTGCAGAGATTGTTCTGTACCCTTCCCTAGATCTGTGCCTTGATACAATCCTGTTTCGGAGATCTACAGGCAATTCCTTCGATTTCATGGCTTGGCTTGTGCTCTGACATGCACTGTTAACTGTGGGACCTTATATAGACTGGTGTGCCTTTCCAAATCATGTCCAATCAACTGAAATTACCAATAGTGGTCACCAATCCAATCAAGTTGTACAAACATCTCAAGGAAGATCAGCGTAAACAGGATACACCTGAGCTTAATTTTGACTGTGATGGCAAAGGCTGTGAATATTGATGTACATGCGATTTTTTTTTTTTTTTTTTTTACCCTTCCGCAGATCCATGCCTCTATGCAATCCTGTCTTGGAGGTCTACAGACAATTCCTTGGACTTCTGGCTTGGTTTTTGCTCTGACATGTATTGTTAACTGCAGGACCTTATAGAGACAGGTGTGTGTCTTTCCAAATCATGTCTAATCAACTGAATATATCACAGGTGG
Organism: Pelophylax lessonae; assembly: GCF_965119305.1. Taxonomy (NCBI): domain Eukaryota; kingdom Metazoa; phylum Chordata; class Amphibia; order Anura; family Ranidae; genus Pelophylax; species Pelophylax lessonae. The sequence continues at coordinate 97,485,066 of NC_138780.1, forward strand.
ACTCTAGTCAAGTTGTAGAAACATCTTGAGAATGATTAGTGAAAATAGGATGCACCTGAGCTCAATTTTGATACTTATGTACATGTGATTTTTTTTTTTAATAACGTTCCAAAGATTTCAAGACAAACTTCTTTCATGTTGTAATTATGGCGTATTGTTTGTAGAATTTTGAGGAAAATAACAAATTAAAATCCATTATGGGGGGGCGTGGCCGGACCGGGCATGTGAGTAGACCTACCTGCTCTTGATCCTTTAAGTTCATCCTTTCCCCGGCCGGATAGCCCTAACTAGTGGACTAACTATCCTCAGGGGGTCCCCCTGCTTGCCCTGTCGCCTATTGTTTGCCGTGGTGTGCCTGGAAACGGAGGTTCCGGAGGATCGCAGGCCGTGCTCTGTTTCCCTGGATTGTAATCTGCTGCCATCCTGTCTCTAAATATCGCCCACGGCCTCTACTCTGCATCCGGGGGCTTCTCCCACATCCCTGCCACGGACTCCTGCTTTTATTTTTCGGGGGGGACCCTGTATCCTGCAGATCCAGATCGCGGCCTAGTCACTGGCCGAAGCCGCGGACTTTCCTGCGGCGGGCGGCCGATTGCGGCGGCGCCGAGCGGAGCGGGGCTCTGGTAAGCGACTGGATACATCTCTCTGACCCTCTACACACCCCGACCCGCATCCTGCCTCCTCTGACCCTCCGCCATGCCTGGGCTCGACCCTGCTTCATCTCCTGCACAGGCCCCAAGCGCTGCCATACCTCCATCCAGCAGGCTGCATTTCCCTCTCCTCTCCTCTCCTCAGCTGCCTTCCTTGTCAGACCTGCTTACAGTACCTGGAACCTGGTGTACCAGCACCCCTGTGTCCCTGTCGTGTCCGCAGTGATCCCACCATGACCCGCGGCAGCAAATCCAAGGAGGACAGCACAGTGTCGGCATCCCTCCAAGATGGCGCTGGCCTGGCGACCCCGCAGCGTGTCCTGCATGGCCCCGAGCGGCCGAAGGAGGCTGCGGTGAAGCCTAAAACGACTCGTCCCGCAGGTAAGGACGCCGCTGGGGACATATTGCTATATGCTAAAAAACTGTCGGAACTTCGGAATCAGGATGCTGGGGACTGTGCACAGGCGGACGCTGGGGGTTCCTCCGCTGCTGACGCACAGGGACTGGGGACAGCTGCGCAGCCCCCATTGACCGACTGGGACCTGGACACCGACGAGGGAGTGACGGAGGGGACACAGCCTACACTTAGCCAAATACTTCATGCCGTGCACAACTGTACTGCCTCTGTGAATACTGTTAAGGACCGTCTGGGGAGTCTCACTGAAGAGGTGGCTCTCCTTCGCCAGGACCTACAAAAGATCCGTGAACGCACTACTGCTGCGGAAAGCCGTATTAGCGACCTGGAAGACCAGCTACCGGCACTGATTACTGAGTCCAGATCTACTGCGAGACAGGCACAGATCAATAAAGACAAGACTGATGATATCGAAAATAGATTGCGGCGCAACAATGTGCGCATTGTGGGACTTCCTGAGAAGGTCGAGGGCAGGGATCCTACCGAATTTATTGAATCTTGGCTATGTGATGTGTTTGGCAAGGAATCCTTCTCACCTATGTTTGCGGTGGAAAGGGCCCATCGGGTCCCCACCAGAGCACTACCTGGTAACGCTCCCAGACCCATATTGGCAAAGTTATTACACTATAGGGACAGGGAGAAGGTGCTACGGCTGGCCAGAGAAAAGGCGGAGATTAAGTTCAATGGGACCAGGGTTTCCTTCTATCCGGACTTCTCTGCGGAGGTCCAAAAGCAGCGGGCCAAGTTCACCGATGTCAAGCAACATCTCCGACGCATCGGGCTGATCTATGCCATGCTGTACCCAGCCCGTCTCCGGGTCACTGCGGAGGGTAGGGCGCACTTTTTTGACACTGCCGCTGATGCCGCGAGTTGGCTGGATGTACATGAGCCCTCCCTCCGTCAACGCCAACGGGCCGATCCTGGTGAGTGAGGGGGCATCTTAATGTGGACTCTGCGTTTTTTCCCAGTTTGGACCCCGTGAAAGAATTCCCCGGCCGGGGCTCATATCCTTGTTGTACTGGCAGATGTGCTCCATCCATTGCGTGCTACTTTTCTCGATGGAGTGCTGGCAAATGCATCGTACCCGGATTACACAGTGCAGTTTGCGCAGTTGCGCACAACAGGCTGGCGGGCCACCACTGGTTTGCGGGGTTGACGCCCCCGGTGGACTGACTGGTTCTTTTTCCCGCCTCCTGTGCTATGATGGGGCACCGTTGTGCCTTGTCCCGTTGGACCATGTTCTTTTTTTCTTTTTCTTTGAGGAATCGCACACACTGTTGGTCTGGACAGTATCTTGGCTGTGGACTTATCGAAAGCATTGGCTCCATTCGACCCTGCTGCCATACGGTTCCCTGCCGTGGGTGTCGGCTTCTGTGGCTTATACCCGATTCACAAGATTTGTTACTGCATGGCTGGACTACCTATAGTCTTATGGAATGTGCGGGGTCTTGGTTATCCTCAGAAGAGGGCCATGATAGCTTCTCAACTGCGCAAGTATCATCCAGCTATCATAGGACTGCAGGAGACTCACCTGGTAGAGGAATCTGTGGGGTGTCTGGGATACTCCTGGATGGGTCAGGGTTACCACTCCACTCACTCTTCTTACTCCAGGGGGGGTGAGTGTTTTGGTGCATAGGGCCCTTGCCTTCCAGGAGTTGGGGGTGAGGGTGGATCCTGAGGGACGTTTTGTATTTCTGCATTGTAAATTATTTCAGGTTGTATGTGCTTTAGCGGTGGTTTATATTCCTCCTCCGTTCTCTTCCCAGGTGCTCCGTGAATTTCTCCTGTTTACCGCTGATAAGGCGGAAGTACCCCTTTTTGTGCTTGGTGATTTTAATGGGATATTGGATCCTGCCAGTGATAGACATCCACCTGCTCCCCGGATGGTTTCCGCTAGGGGTACTGCCCTCTCGCGTTTTCTGGGGGAGTTGGGCTGGATGGATATATGGCGTTTGCGCCACCCTGACGAGGTCCAATTTTCCTGCTTTTCTAAGACCCATTCCTCCCTCTCCCGTATCGACCTATGCGTGGGCACGGTGGCTGCGCTCGCGTTGGTGGAACGGGTGGAATATGCTTTGCGGGGGATTTCGGACCACTCCCCGTTGGTGGTCTGGCTTACTGTACAGCCTCAGACCGGTTTGCGTAGGGCCCCTTGGCGCCTGAATGCTTTCTGGCTGAAGCTTTTTCCACCAGATGCTAATATCTCCGCTGAAATCACCCGTTACTTTTTGGATAATATCCAATTTCCTGATTCTCTTGCACGGTGGGATGCCTTTAAGTGCTTCCTTCGAGGCATTTTGATTGCTAACATTAAGAAAGTGCAAAACGCCTCTAAACATTTTGAGGAGCATTTGGCTCAGCGCACCCATGAATTGGAGGAGGAGTATGTTGCCAACCCTTCGGATGCTACGAGGGATGCATGGCTATCTGCACAGAAGGTGTGGGTGGGAGAGGTACAGTCCAAAGCGGATAAGAAGCGTTTCTTTGCTAAAACCACATTCTATGAGGAGGGGGAGCGGACGGGCCGCCTGCTATCGCGTATTGTGGGGGTGCGCCCCTCAGCTCCCCCCATTGGGGCCCTCAAATTGGTAGGGGGACGAATGGCCAACACGCCTGATACTATTATGACGGAATTGGTACGCTTTTACTCTGATCTGTATTCCTCTAAGGTGTCTTATGCACCGGCGGACCTTCGGCGGTATCTGGATGCAATCACTCTCCCAAGACTGACGGAGCGTCAGAGCGCGGATCTGGAGGCCCCCATCGCCGAGGACGAGCTGAGAGAGGCGGCTGCTCTCTTCCCGGGCTCCAAGGCCCCTGGTGATGATGGCCTCCCAGTCGAAATGTATCAGCAATACTCTGAGGTGCTTGTACCGGAGCTGCTGAGGGTCTTCAAGGCTGCAAGAGAGGTGGGAGCTCTGCCGGACTCCATGACTAAGGCCAGCATTGTTCTATTACTAAAGCCAGGTAAACCCGCATCAGCTCCGGGTTCTTAAAGACCTATCTCTCTCCTCCAAACTGACGTTAAAATACTTGCAAAGGTTTTGGCTAGGAGGGTTAATACCATTATTGCACATATTGTCCACGAGGACCAGGCGGGTTTTATGCCGAATAGGTCCACCGCAATCAATCTCCGCCGCTTGTTTGTAGCCATGCAGACACCGGCGGATAATGCGGGGGACAGAGTGTTGTTATCTTTAGATGCTAACAAAGCGTTCGACAGCGTCGAATGGGACTACTTATGGGTGGTGTTGGAAAAGTTTGGGTTTGGCCCTCTTTATCTCCTGGGTGAGACTGCTTTATTACCGTCCGCAGGCTTCCATCAGGGAGGGTGGCAGAATATCTGAGCACTTTTACTTGGGGAGGGGCACCAGACAGGGATGTCCACTATCCCCGCTCCTGTTCACGCTGGCTATTGAGCCGCTTGCGGCTACCATTCGATCGCAAGACGCCATAGATGGGTTTCACTTTGGCACCCTTCAGGAAAAGATTCTGCTGTATGCGGACGACATGCTCCTGCTGCTTGGGGACTCGGGGGCTTCCTTGCAAGCTACCATGGCCACCATAACGGAGTTTGGCCGATTTTCTGGCCTCACTATCAATTGGTCCAATTCGGCCTTACTGCCGCTGGATAAACCGGCGGATCCTCTCCTGGGTACGCTCTGTCCAGTCCCCGTGGTAACTACCTTTAAATATTTGGGGGTGGTGATTTCTGCAGATCCGCTCCACTATTGTAGCTTAAATGTGCACCCTCTCCTTGCTCGGTTTTGCAATACGATTAGGGTCTGGGACAAGCTGTGGTTATCGGTTGCGGGTCGGGTGAACCTGATTAAGATGGTTCTGATGCCGCAGCTCTTGTATTTCTTGCACAACTCCCCGGTGGTTATTACGCTGAAAATATTCAGGGTGGTCAACACGTTATTCAGGACTCTTATATGGCGGGGGCGGGCGGCCCGGATCCAGCAACTACAGAAGCCTAGGGATTTGGGAGGCCTTTCTCTCCCTAATCCCTGGATTTATTATTTAGCCTCTCAGCTGCAGCACCTGGTTGGGGCGATGGCTGGGACGGGGGGTGGTCCGGCTCTAAAACTGATGGGGTATTTTACGGCTGCCACTGGCATTCCTGAGGGGTTGGAGGCTCAACTTTTTGCTAAATCCAATAAACTCTACCCTACCTATAGACTTCTTCAGAAGATCTGGGATAAGGCCAAACAGCTACAACTGGTTACCGGATATACTTCTTAGTCCCATTTGGCATTATCGTTCTTACCCTGAGCTGGACAAGCTGGATCAGGCTGGTAGGTGGCTGACGTATGGGGTGTCCCATCTTAAACACATCCTGCTCAATGGGGAGTTACTGCCCTTTGAGCAATTGCAACTTCGGTTTTCCTTGCCACATAATATGAAGTACTATTACCTGCAGCTTCGGCATGCGTGCCGGGCTCAACCTTCCTTGTCCCACTCCAGCTTGTCCTCCACACCGGTATTTTTCCTTATGGAGCAATATACCTCTACTAAGGGCTTTATATCAGCTTGTTATGCAGCCCTACTGGGTTCATACTTAAGACAGATATCCGTGCAAGGCGTGTGACCAATGGAGCGGAGATGTGGGGGAGGTACCCGCTGAGCAATGGGAGCAGGCCTTGGAGTCAGTCAGAATATGTTCACTCAATGTTTCCCATCAGGTATCCCAATTATATATCTTACTACGAGTACATCATACCCCGGCAAAATTACATGCTATGGGTCTCCGCCCGGACAATGTGGGCAATAGATGTGAGAGGGATGTGGGGGACCTTATACACTTATTATGGAGATGCCCGAAATTGCATCGGTATTGGACCTCAGTGACCTCCACTATAAACAGGGTTCTGGGCTTGGCGATTCCTTTGGATCCCAAGCACTGCCTCTTGGGTATACTGGATCACATTATAGATGACTGCTACTTACGGGAGGCAGCGGCGCGAGCTCTGTTTCAAGCCCGACTACTTATTCTGAGACGCTGGATTGATAAGGAACCTCCTACATATAGACTCTGGCTGGAGCAACTGGGCACCACTCTTCGCATGGAGAAATATATTTACTTGCATAGGGGTGCCCCGGCCAAATTCCAGAAAGTCTGGGGAGTCTGGTTGAGCTGTCCGGGGATGGCTCCCACGGATCTGATCCTAGATCGCCTGTTACTTTAATTGCTGGGGGTGGGGTAGACCACTGGAGGTTAGATTGGGGGGGAATAATTTTGATCTGGGTTATGGGACTGTTGCCTTGCGTTTTGTTTTTGGTTCAGGCTGTTCTTTGATTCATGCTGTATACTGGCTATGTTGCTGAGATCTGTCTACGATTCTGTGCCTTTATTTGTAGATGTGCTTTTGATCCAATCTGCTTGTTGCAATCTTTGTTTCTATGTGCGATTTCTCAATAAACTTTTTATCTTGATTTAAAAAAAAAAAAAAATCCATTTTGAAATAAGGCTGTAACATAAAATGTGGAAAAAGGGCTGTGAATACTTTCCAGATGTACTGTACCCATTGAGATTAAGTGAGTTGCTTTGAAAATTCAGTCTCTCCCCTAGAAGAACCTTCAGCACTCTCTGACCACCAATGATGATATTAAAGAGGTTGTAAACCCACTTGTATAACTTTTACCTATAGGTAAGCCTATATTAAGGCTTACCTATAGGTGCTATAAATATCTCCCAAACTTGCACCGTTTAGGAGATATTTACAGTGCAAACTGCCGATGACGTCATCGGCGCAGGCGCTCTGAGGGAACGGCCACCCGTGCCGTTCCTTCAGAGCTCAGTGCCGTGAACGGCGGCTCCCGCGCGCAGGCGCGGGAGTGATGTAATCGCGCCTCCGGCCAATCAGATGGCCGGAGGACGCGAACCCGGAAGCAGGACGGCAGGACATGTCGCCGTCCTGTCGCTGAGGTGGCGGCTTCGTTTTAAGGTAAGTACTACATAATGAGCTAGTATGCGATGCATACTAGCTCATTATGCCTTTCTCTTTACAGGGCTTTTTTTTTCTCGTTTTTTTTTTTCGACTTTACTTCCTCTTTAAATTAAAACAAAAAGAGCCGTCTGGTCAGACCATACCTCTGTCTTCTTGGTGCAATAGTTTGTGTTGCCGGATGGTGTTACCTAATGCTGACTCAATACATTCCCAAAAGAACCAATAACTATTTTGTCAAATGTAGTCACTGTTATGGGCCATACACACTATAAGATTTTCTGAAGACTTTTTCCTTTAGACTTACCAAAACCATATAATGAGGTCAAACCTAAACACTTTCAATTTGTATGCAATCTGGCAGGCCCCTGCACTACATAGAAAAGATAAATCTGAAGGAAATCTAACCACAAAGTTGGATAGTGTGTATCCAGCTTTAGGGTATTTAGGCAGCCACAGGTGCTGATGCTGCTTGACACTACCTGCCTGGATTTTGCATGTTCTCCCTGTGCCTGCGTGGGTTTCCTCTGGGCACTCCGGTTTCCTGATGAAATCAATAAGTATCTTTATTCCTCATGAAATAAAGCAGACAGACAGTGTTCAAACAGACATGTCGGGTTGATGCGTTTCACGATGCTGTAGATTGCTTACTCATAACCACATTGTGGTTATGAGTGCGGTTATGAGTAAGCGATCTACAGCATTGTGAAACGCGTCAACCCGACACGTCTGTTTGAACACTGTCTGTCTGCTTTATTTCATGAGGAATAAAGATACTTATTGATTTCATCATATACCTTGAGTGCGGTCTCTACTTGGATTTCTTCTACTCCTGGATGACGGATCTGACCTGCACCGGGTTTGGAACATACACCTGAGCGGCTTTCTCTCTTCTTTGCCTCATTACTCCGGTTTCCTCCCACACTCCAAAGACATGCTGGTAGGTTAATTGGATCCTGTATAAAATTGGCCCTACTATGTATGTATGAATGTGAGTTAGGGACCTTAGATTGTAAGCTCCTTGAGGGCAGGGACTGAAGTGAATGTGCAATGTATATGTAAAGCGCTGCATAAATTGACAGCGCTGTATAAGAACCTGAAATAAATAAAAATAAAATACAATAGCCAGCTGCAGAGATTCCTTCATGAGCACTGTTTAGCGTAGCTGGAGGACTCCATCAAAATTTCTCTTGCTCAGCCAACAGGTCTCAGATACCTTGTATGGTTGATTTACTAGAACTGAAGAGTGCAAAATCTGGGGCAGCTCTGCATAGAAACCAATAAGCTGGGGCGTGGCCACGGCATAAAGGCGAGCAGACGTGCATGAGGTGATCTCCATCCAACCCGCTCCTTTTCCTCGCTTCCACAACAGCAGTAACGGGGTGAGACCTGTCTGCACAGAAGCCCCTGAAGAATCAGTCCCCGCACACACAGAGGCTCCACTCCAGCTCCCTGTACGTGTACTTTACCAGTGACTGCCGGCAACCGAGGGTCAGATCCAAGATGGCGCCGGGTGAGTGCTCTGCAGCCACACATGCTGCCTCCCTGATTTTCTCGGTGCAGCTGCCACCCTCCTCTCCACCTCCACCTGGCTCCCCTAGCAGCTCATCCCGGTGCCTGGATTTTGGGGATGCCCTGGGGGATAGAGACTTATGGTCACATATTTTGTCTCTCCCCACTAAAGCTGACTTGGAGAAATTTGTCACCAGGATGGAGTAGGCCTTAAGACAAGATATTGAGACCCTACAAGCTGACACTGTTCATTTAGGGGGCAGAGTGGAGGCCCTGGAGACCTCGGTAGAAGATTTCACCCCTACACTGCTGGCATTGCAGCAGCACAGTAAAGCTCAGGTTCAACATATTAACCCTGTGCTGGACCAGCTGGACGATATGGAAAACCGTTGCCGCAGGGTTAACCTCTGCATCATAGGTTTGCCTGAGGCCAGGGGACACAAGGACCTTGTTCCAACCTTACAGGGTGTCTTTAGGCAAATTCTTGGCAGAAAGGCCCCGATCATATTGAAATCGATCGAGCACATAGATCCTTGAGGCCCCCCTCTACTGACCCCAATAAACCCCCGGGACGTCATATGCAAGCTTCATAAATATTCATTGAAAGAACGCATCGTGCTAAACTGTCACTGTTCCTGGATCTTTCCCGTCGCACGCTGATGTAGCACAGAGCACTTAAACCTCTCCTGGAAAAGCTACAGGACGCCCACCTGATATACAGATCGGGCTTCCCCTTCAGCCTTTCAGTTACCAAGGATGGCACCCAGGTTACCCTTTGGAACAAGTCAGACCTGCCAGTTCCTGTCTCGGCCACAGTTCCTGTCTCGTTTTCATCTCCCGCCGGTGGACATACCAGACTGGCGCTCCCCGCCAGAGATTCCGGCGCTGACCCGTTCTCAACCTTGGCAGCAGGTCTGCCGCAGAGGTCGGAACACGCCTCCCAATGAAGCGCCCAGATCTACTGATGCACTCCTTCTGTCTGGGGCTTTGCTCGGTTTCCCTTTTTTTGTGTCCTTCCATATCCTCTCCTTTGCTGGGGATTTTGCTCTCATGGGACGGTTACTGTCTTGTTGTAATTGTTTCCTGTGACTGCTGCTGTGGACTTACAACATACACCTTCATCGCAGGAGCGGGCCCAGGAATGCCTGCCGATTGTCTGCTGTGCTACCTACCTCCAATAGGCCAACTCTTGAGTTAGGTTTCCCTTTTAGGGAAGGTGGTGGTGCGGGAGCTGCTGGCCTCTCTCCGTTAAGGGGGATGGGTGGCGGCCTGTATTTCCTGGTTACTTTTGGCATGCTTCTTTGGCACACTTTTTCATTTGTAATATCTTTTTGTTCTTGATATTTACCTTTTTTCTTTTTCCAGCGCTCTGTGCTTCCTGGGTCGGTCTGTGGCAGGTCACTCTCCTCCTCCCTTGATGACCCCGAGGGTACTTCCACCAGTGACATAACATGGCGTCTCTGAAGATAGACACAACGTCCATGGCCTGGGTTCCCCATCGAAACGCAGTAAGTTGTGTCTTGAGACAAAGACTGGGGGCGCGCATTCTCTTTTTACAGGAGACTCATTTCCGTGCTCAGTCCTGCGCCTTCCAACCCACCTGTACGATCAATGGTTTCTTAGTAATTCACCCAGACCTAAATCGGGGGGAGTGGCGATCGCAATACGCAAACATTGCCCCTTTGTACATTACTCCGATCCGGAAGGCAGATCTGTCTTCCTAAAGGGGACCCTATTCACACTTAAGCTTACCCTGGTTGCTTTATACGCCCCTACTACTCGAAAAATTACTTTTATTGATCGGGTTCTAGACTCTCTTTCCAGTTTTAGGAAGGGATGCCTGGTTGTTGGGGGGGGGGGGACTTTAACCTTTGCCCTGATCCACTCCTGGATATCTCCTCCGGCCAGTCCGTCCATTCCTTTGTGTTCCTTAAGCATTTCCGCAGATCCCTGCAGTCCCATCATCTGGTCGACTGCTGGAGACTGCTCCACCCCACGGTGAAATATTTCAGTTATTACTCTACTTCTCATAATGTTTATACACGGATCGATTTCCTGCCGGCAGATCATCATCTCCTGGAGTCGCTCTCGCGTGCGTCGATCAGTTCACTCACCTTGTCTGACCATGCCCCCATCTCAGTTTCCCTCGCCCCTTTGTGTCAAGGCACACGGCAGTGGACGTGGCAATTAAATGAGAATTTATTAGATGACACAGTGGCACTACAGCAGGTTTCTGCCACTATCTCCCATTATTTTTGCAAGAATTTGCCAGGTAAAATCGGGATGGCTTCGGTGTGGGAGGGACACAAGGCCGTTGTCAGGGGGGAGCGGATTTCCCAAGGAGCTAGGTTAAAGAAAGCATGCACAGATGAACTGTTAGCTCTATTAGCTAAACTTCGGACGATGGAGTTCAAACAAACGCGGCGCTTACAGCTGAGCTTCGGTCCCTTAGGGAGCAGCATTCCATTCCATTGGAGATTCATGTCCGAGCAAGGTTGCGACATGTATCACATAAGTTCTACGAGTTCGGGAACAAACGTGGGAGGCTTTTAGCTAGGGCCCTTCGCAGACAGCAGGCATTGGGATACGTTCACAAACTTCATAGTGCCCCTGGCCCCTTGACGGTGTTGCCCTCTAAAATAGCCAAACTGTTTCGGAACCATTATACCCAACTCTACCAGCTCCCTGCTTCACTTTCTGGATCTTCACCTACGCAGAAAGCGGAGCTCATCACACAATATTTGGAAGAGGCGCAGCCCCCACAGCTTGCGGCTCAGATCAGCAAAAAGTTGGCTGAGCCCATTTCCCAGACGGAGATCAAGGCAGTCGTTAAAGAACTTCCCAATCCAACTGCCCCCCTTGTCTTCTATTGTCGACTGATACCAAAAAGGCGTTAGACGGGGTGGATTGGCCGTATCTCCACCCTGTTCTGACTAGGTAGGGACTGGAGAATATGCTTAGGTGGATAGAGTCCTTGTACAGCTCCCCATCAGCCCAAGTGAATGGGGATGAAGTGAAGGGTGAATGGCATTCTTTCTGATCCCTTCCCTATTCGAAATGGGACGAGGCAGGGGGTGCCCCCTGTCCCTTCTCATCTTCACCCTAAGCCTTGAGCCCCTGTTGAATAGGATTCGTCTGAATGCTGACATAAAAGGTTTCAGGGTTGGTTCGACAGAGCATAAGTTATCTGCTTATGAGGATGACGTGCGGTTCTATGTTGCAGACCCACAAATCTCCCTTCCCAATATTAAAACTGAGTTAAGGAGGTTCCAGTCCTGGTCAAACTTCAAAATATAGTAAGTCTCAAATTCTCCTCCTCAATATCTAAGCTGAGCTCCATACTCCGTTACAGGCGTCCTTCCCTTTCGAGTGATGTCGCTCTTCCCTAAAATACTTGGGCATTAATCTGACGCCACATGTTTCAAAATTATATTCTAGCAATTTTGCACCCTTGCTCCTCGAAATAAGAGCTGATCTACAGGAGTGGGACTGCACCACATTCTCTTGGATCGGCAGAGTCAGCATATTAAAGATGAGTGTGTTGCCGAGAGTACTTTTCTACCTCGTACCTAGTACTTTCTATCTCTTTACCAAGATCTTTCTTCTTGGCCTTCAACAGCTTATTCCTAAAATGTATTTGGCAGGGGAAAAACCCACGCAGAGCACTGCATGTACTACAGCGCTCTAAGGGGACGGGAGGCCTAGGGGTTCCTTCCCTTAGGAGGTATTACGAGGCAATTTCTCTAAAGCGGATCTTGGATTGGCATCATCATGTCAAAACCAAGGCGTGGGTTCCTCTTGAAAAATTCTTGGCGGGCCGTAACCTCTCTCATACCCCCTGGCTGCCCAGTGATTCTCGGGGCCTCTTGGGTCTGGTGTCCACCACCATTCATGTGCTCAAATTGTGGGATATTTTAAATGCACAAGAGGAATTGGCCGCGTCAGTGTCCCCATTCGCGCCCCTGGGGGGCTTTCTGTGGTTGTCCCCTGGGGAACAGGTGTCTTATTTCAGATCATGGATGAGGGATGGTGAGGTGCGATGCGGAAAGTTTGTGCAGGGTCGGGGCCTGGTGTCCTTGGACTGGCTTTGTGACCAATTTGGTTGTTTTCCTATGGCTGATTGGCGTTCTAGACAACTGCACCATTTTATTCATAGCCTGCCGCGGGCGGTTAGGCCCCGATCTTCTGTGACCCAGTTTGAAAAACTGTATGTCGGCTGAGCCAGTCCCTGACTCCATCTTGGTTCTACATGAGCACTTGACTCACACAAGCAGGCTCTTGACTCTAGGGGTAAACCGGTTTATGTACGGGAGTGGGAGAGACACCTGCAGGACACGTTCACCGAGACCCAGCTACATTATATATATATATATATATATATATATATATATATATATATATATATATATATATATATATATATATAGCTCTTGTAGGCTCTACTCGTGACCCAGGCAAAACTACATAGCTTTGGAGAGATGACCTGTTGTAGATAAACCACCTGTCTTCAACTACCTCAGACCCTTGGGGGGATTTTTCTTTTGTGCCGCCGGCAATGCTGATCTAGGACACAGTGCTGAATGTTCAGATTTCCTGGATTTCCTCTCATCTTCTCCATTTCTTTTTGTTCCTTTTTCCCCGCTCCACCTCTCTCCTTATCTCTCTCTACCCCTCCCCTTTCTATCTTTCTTATTTCATTTGTTTTTTTCTCTTTCTTTTGTCCTGTCTCATGGGCAGGTAATTCAATGTTGGTGTGATGATCAGGGTTTGCAGTTCCCTCAGGGGTACTGTTTGGATCAACTCTGAGATGTACACAATAGATGTCACATGGAGACCTCCTCTGTTATATATTTGCTATTTATCAGAAATGATGGATTTGTTGCGGGTCTCTGGGTGGGGGTATTTTCCCAACCCCTACTGTACTAGATCCGGTTTCTTTTTTGTTCCATGTTTCTATAACCTATGTTTTTTTTTTGTCAAAGCTGACATTAGCAGCAGATTGGCTACCATGCACAGCTGCATTTAGTAAGTAAACCCCTGTATGTTTTAATAACCCAGTGGAGTAAAATGAAATATTTTGCCTGTGATTTAGCACTGCATAAATAAAAGATAAGGGTACAATTTTCTTTCTGTTGAAGAACATGAAAGAACTGCCCCAATGCAAACGCTCAAGCGTGGTTGCCAGCCCATGGAATGACATCAGAGTTGCTGGCAGGAGACAACACAGTCCTACAAGAAATTTGCAATGGCTCCACATCATAGTTATAACCCCATAACCCCAACTGCATTCCTAACTGCAAGTCACCACTAGCAAAGCAGGCCAGTATAAACATTCTTGATTCGTAAAATTACCCCAAACTGTATATAATATTGCTTATACAAATGTGAAAGTTTAGTACCAAAATGGTTTCCTGCAAATGGACAGGCTTTGATTTGAATAAAATGGAGAAGGACTGAAGCCAGTCAGGTTTTTACTATTTCTTTCCTGCAGCCATAGTTCGCAAGGGATACTGTCCATGCCAAAAGAACACGATTACTGCTAGCAGCTAGAATAAAACCCGACAGGCTTGTTATACCAAAGGTGATCAATATATCAGCTTTGGGTACATTCAGCCTGCCCATATGAGGTTTGAACTCAACTCAAACAGTCTATGGTCGGCTTAAGAGATTTCTGCTGGCTTATTATCCTAGTGGCATTGGCTTTTCTAGACATGAAAACAAAAATCTCCAAAGTACAGGAAGACATGTTTTAGCAAAGTAAGGCTAAGCTATAACGCCTTTAAGATTCTTTTTTTTGCTCTTTCCCAATTAGAATTTTTTTCTAATTGCGGACTGGTTAAACTGTAATGGTGAGGGGAAATCTTTCTAACAGCATCCCAGAGGTCAGTGCAAACACTGACAGCTGTTCCAATCTTTCCCCACCCTATTCAAATCATTTTGGCTTCAATTACACCAGGGGTCTTCAAACTATGGCCCTCCACTTGTTCAGGAACTACAATTCCCATCATGCCTAGTCATGTCTGTGAATGTCAGAGTTTTATAATGGGATGTGTAGTTCCACAACAGCTGGAGGGCCGTAGTTTGAGGATCACTGAATTACACATTACAGATGCGGTGTTCTCTCCCTACCTACTAGTGTTCTAGAAGTTTTTCTTTCAGGAAGCATGAAGCACTAAACAGCAATAATGACCTTTCCTAGTTCAGACTAGCTCACCTAAGAAAAGTTTCGCTAGGAGGGACATCAAACACCCCAAAAACTCAGAACTTATGGGGGGCTAGTAGACAGATAGGGACATCATTGATTTGCTTTCACAAAAAAAAAAAGTGTGTAGTTTTTCTACAAACCTGGAGTTATGGACATTTAACAGAAATGGTGATTACCCAAGTTCTTTTTCAGATGTACTGATTTATACAATCTGAACACACTAAAGTGTTAAGAAGTTCAAAATGAGAAGAAACTGAAAACAGCTGTACAGTAGCAAATACTGTAATGAGTTACAGTCTTCTGAAATACAACACAAAATAACAAAGAACCATAATACATAGTTTAAAACAATACCCCTGACAAAAATGTCAAATACATAAAAAAAGACACACAACGTATAAATAAAATACAATCCTGCAGATTGGTAGCTTAATACTTTTCAAAACCTTGAACTGAGGTCAGGCATTAATTAGCAGAAAAAAATAAAAATGTTTAGCTTGGACTGTATTCCCACTTGTTATATTTTTAACGGACCAAAATATTTTGTATATAAAAATGTTTTAAGATCCACTTAAAAGCACTTTCCAGTAAAATGCAAGGTTCGGTTACACTGTCTGGGCCCCTTCCCCCATCAAAAGGTGTATTAAAAAAAAAAAAAGGGTGGTTAGGATTATACTTACCTCACACCCTATCGTCCACCTGCACAGGCAAGGATGACCTCACACTCCCTTCCAGCAAGATCCAGGGAAATACAGAGCAGCTGAAATCTCACAGGTAGATACTCTTGCAATGTACTGGAATATCTTCTTGCGGGATTTAGCCTGCTCTGCATTCCCCAGGAATCTTCTCATAGGGATGGTGGAGTCACTCAGCTATGCAGAAGACAGGAGGTAAGGCAAGTATAATACTGACTTTAACAAGTACATTTTATACCTTCTATCTAACAGTAGGTGGTGTGTAAAAGGAAGGGCAATTCAAGCAGACTTTCCATTTTACTGCAAGATCCGCTTTAATGCCCATTTTAACAACATGCAGCAAAAGGTAATGTAAGTGACATTTGCAGACACAGGAGGCTTTACACTTTGGTAGGAGCCTATAAAAGTATTTAGTCTGACCTGCATTTATATATATATATATATATATATATATATATATATATATATATATAAAAAAAAAAAAGTAGAACCAATACTTTTACCCTTTTCCCATAGATCTTTATAAAGTTTTAGAGTATTTATGGGATGGGGAAAAATGCTTAAGAATTGTTTATAAAATGTTGTTTACATGCCTGGCAATTATCTATCTTGGAGTACAGTATAGGATGAAGGCTGGATATTGATACATCTTGGGTTGCAGGCTGGTACCTTCATCTGATTATACACTGGCAAAGCTTTTGAGGACACACCCCCTGGCCATCTCGCTATAACCCTACTCCACTCTGTGAGTCCTAAACTTTTTAAGATCAATGCAGGATAACACAGTGACAGAAGGGAGCTTAGCCTGTGCCCTGTACTTTACTCCAAGACATGGACTAAGCGATTAGAAGAGGTCCAATGGCTGAGGACTCATGGAGTAGGGTAGGATTGTAGGGGGCAACCAGGTAGCATGTCTTTAAAAGCTATCTGTGTCCAATCACCTGAAGGTACACGCCTATAACCAGGGTCTATGAATACCAAACCTAAGTCCTGTACAAGATTAATATCTCTATATAAGAATGGAAATGTTCTTTGTTTTCATGCCTAGTGGCTGTTTTAGCAGCTGGAATATTTGGCAGCAAATTCACAATTAGCGGTCTATTCCCCAGAAACCTAATGCCTATTTATATTTATCAGGATTTTTTTTCCTATCCTTGATGTTCATTATAAAGTGTGGAACATCACTCTTGTAAAGATTAAAAAAAAAAAAAAAAAAAACACAGAATACAACATACACGTCTGGAAACTAAAAGCACCAAATATGCACCTAGGACACTAGGTCTGAACTATTTAAGTAACCTTTAACATCAGTTCTCAGTTCGAAAAGAAACAAAAAAGTATTAACAAGGAAGTGCAATGTCCTCACATCCTCATGGAGGGATTGCACATACATATACACAAATATATGTATCGAATTGTGGCCAATCACTTCTGAAATAATTGTAGGCCACATGTACCCTCTCCCCTCCAGAGATGAGAGGTGTGACACAGCAGCAAGAAACACAAGAAATATACAAGAATGCTATGTTTTGCACAGTGCACCACATATGGCCTTGTCCATGCTTTTTCTGAATGCGCGGTAGGCATTCTTCCCTGGAACTTCAATACAATTCTTGTTTTTCCACGCTGTGGGAATGATAGGTGTGTAATGAAACAGAATGGATGGTTGTGGATGAAAACCAGCTGGAGGTATGTAGTCCAAACCTGTTGCAAAACTCAGAATGTTTTCCAGTGAAACAGAGGTGACTCCATCTGCAGATAATCAACACAAGTTACAATATAACACTGAAAAGAGAATGTGTAAACAAAAAAGATACATATATAACACTGAACACAAGAATACAACACTGAAAAGAGAATGTGTAAACACAAGCATTATAAAACAGATTAAAGCATTATAAACTTGTTATTCCAAGTTATTGAAAACAGGCACACCTGGAAAATATGCAAGGGAAACCTCACCTTTCCTGATGCCTACATCTCCAAAACTTCAATTAGATCACAAGAAATCTTTGCATGAAGTCCACAGGAAAGGACTCTCCTGTGTACCCAAAACTCTCAATGGTTTCTCCTGCTGACCTTGTTTTTTCAGGATACAGTAAAAAGGCAAAGTTCAGCAGAAAAATCAAAGAAGGTAGACTCCCAAAATGGCATATCCCTGTGGACTTTGTGTGACAATTTCTCAGACAGTGGAAAAAGCCTTTACTTGCTTATTTTACAGGTGAGATGGTTTTCAATAATTTCTGTTAATGACATGGTCATCTTCAAACATCATTTTAAACACAACTAACCTTCTGTGTCTTGAAGATACTCCTTCCAAAGGTTGACCGCATTACACTTCTGAATGTTGGCTGGGTCTGCATAATGAGTAACGGTGAATAAGTCGGCCAAAGCTTTGGCAGTTAGCCTTTCAGGTTTCATGCACAGTACGCTCCAAAAGGCAGCTGGATAAGCCTGGATTTTCTCAAGCACACCTAGTGTCTGCAACCCCTGTTTAAAGCTGAAAATATAAATATAAATGAATCTGCAAAACTATTTACCCACAAACATTTCACATGCAACAGATGATGTTGGTCTCCTTTGTGGAAAATAGACTAAACTATTGTGTGCTGCTGTGATCATTATGACGTATTGGTTTCCCTGCTGCTCTAATCACCTAGGTGTCAGCTCCACTGCTTTCAAAAGAAGCAAGATGAATTAAAGTGGTAAAACCACTTGTCATGTCCCTACAATCCACTCTGTTAGGTAACCATGTGTGTGCCCCACTGTATGTCCTTTATTTTTTTTTAAAAAAGACGATTTTTACCTTATTTCAGAGCGCCTCCCGGCGTTCACGTGACCGGCCGCCTCTCTGTTCTTCCAGTCCCATAGTTACAGCAGGAGGGGCGGAGAACTCCCGCTGACATCAGCGGGAGGAGAGGAAGTAGAAAACTGAATTTTTGTAAAATCTTACCTGTAAAATTATTTTCTCTGTGTCCTCCAACAGTCGCCGCCTCCTCTAGGTCATCACTATTGGGTATTGACGTCCGCTCCGCAGGAGTAGCTAGGCATAAAGACTTACTCAAAAGAACAAAGGCATTTGCATATACACACCCATGGGGGCTGTCCCACTGGTCAATACCCCCCTGCAGTGACCACTCCCAACTCAGTTTGGTAGCATAGCAGTAGGCAATAATAAAACAACCCCAAAAGAGGGGCGGGGGCAGCGACTGTCGGAGGACTCAGAGAAAGGAATTTTACAGGTAAGATTTTACAAAAATTCCGTTTTCTCTTACGTCCTCCGACAGTCGCCGGCTCCTCCAAGTCATCACTATTGGGATGTCCCAAAGCAGTGTAGTCATGAGGGGTGGGAGACGCAACCGTAGAAAAGGTAACGCAGTACCCACATCAGAGAAAGGAACCTTACACGCACAGTAAGAGAACCTTCTGGGCAACAGAAAACAAAGCTCAACAGGAGCAACAGCCCAGGAAAGCAAATACCAACAGCCAGGGACGCACAAAAAAACAAGGGTCCTTCATGGCACCGCCGCACTGAGAACTTTGCGGCCAAAGAAGGCATCAGCTGATGCCAGAACATCTACCTTGTAGAATTTGGAAAAAGTGTGCACCGACGACCAAGTCGCAGCCTTGCACACCTGGGCAACCGAGGCACGATGCCAATAGGCCAAGGACGCACTCAAAGATCTGGTAGAGTGCGCCTTAACAGGGAAGGATGGAACCCGTTCCTTCAAAGCATAGGCCTGTTCAATGGTCTGTCTGATCCATTTGGCAATAGTCGCTGCAGACGCAGCCATGCCCTTCCGAGGTCCCTCAGGAAGGACAAAGAGGGAATCCGTCCTCCGAAAGGATTCCGTAGACGACAGGTAAACCCTGATTGCCCTGACAACATCCAAGGAGTGCAAAGCAACCTCCTTAGGCTGCTTAGGCCTCGTACAAAGCGAAGGCAGGACAATGTCCTAATCAAGGTGAAACTCAGACACCACCTTAGGAAGAAAGGAGGAATGTGGACGCAAGACCACCTTATCTTTGTGAATTACCAAGTAAGGAGAGCGGCAGGACAACGCCGCCAGCTCAGATACTCTGCGAGCCTAAGTGATCGCCACTAAAAAGGCAACCTTCTTAGACAGCAGAGGCAATGATATCGCCCGGATGTTTTCAAAGGGAGCATGCTGTAACACGGACAGAACCAAGTTCAAGTCCCATGGAGGTAAAGGCTCCTTCCTGGGAGGAGCCAAATGTCGCACACCCTGAATGAAGGTGCGAATCAAGGAATGAGATGCCACAGGGAGTTTGGAAAAGAACAGCCAGCTCAGATACCTGGCCCTTAATTGTGGCCAGCGCCAGGCGCTGGTCCACCCCAGACTGGAGGAAAGCCAACACCCTCGACACGGAGTAAGAGCGAGGGGAGAACCCCCTGGACTCACACCAGGCGAAATAATCTTTCCAGGTACGGTAATAAATTTTACCAGAAGAGGTTTTCCTAGCCTTGATCAGGATAGGGATGACCTCAGGGGAGAGACCCCTGTCCCTCCAGACCAGACCTGGGTCTCAACAGCCAGGCCGTTAAAGCCAGCGACTGTAAAGCAGGATGGAAGATCGGTCCCTGAGACAGGAGATCTTCCCGCATTGGCAGCCGCCACGGGGGCGCCACTGCCAGGTGAACAACGTCGGCATATCAGGACCGGCGTGGCCAGGCTGGCGCCACTAGAATCACAAGGTGCGGTTCAGAGACCAGCCTGCAGAGGAACCTGGATAACAACTGAATCGGAGGAAAGGCATACATCAGACGATACTGATGCCAAGGGGCCACCAACGCATTCGAGGCATCCGCCAGAGGATCGCGCGTTCTTGCCACGAACCTTTCCACCTTTTGGTTTAGTCGAGATGCGAACAGATCCACGTCCGGGGATCCCCACTAAGCACACAGCATTTGAAAGACCTCCGGGTGCAAGGACCATTCCCCCTGGTCCAGGGTCTGGCGGCTCAGATAGTCGACCTGCCAATTCTCAAAACCCGGAATGTGGACTGCTGAAATAGCTGGAACATGAGTCTCGGCCCAAGACAGAATGTCGGTCACCTCCCGGGCCGCCCGGGCACTCCTGGTGCCCCCTTGGTAGTTGATGTAAGCCACCGCGGTAGCATTGTCCGTCTGTACCCGAACAGGACGGCCCACGAAGTCGGTCCGGCCACTGGAAGAGACAGAGCTTGATCGCTCGCAATTCCAAAATGTTGATCGGAAGGGAGGATTCCTCCTCCGACCAAGTGCCCTAGGCAGACAGGATGCCCAGAACTCCACCCCAGCCCAACAGGCTGGCATCCGTGGTAATTACTGTCCACAGCAACAGACGGAAGGACTTGCCTTCCGACACCAACGGGGACTGGAGCCACCACAGAAGATCCAATCTGGTCTGGCGACTCAACGAGACACTCAGATCCAGGGACTGAGGTAATCTGTCCCACCTGGCCAGGATCTCCGCTTGGAGAGACCGTGTGTGAAACTGAGCAAAGGGTATCGCCTCGAGGGCGAAACCATCAACCCCAGGCCCCGCATACAGGTCCTGAGTGACGAGGACGGATTGTCCCTGAGGGACCTGATCTCGTCCTGCAAGGTCCGGAGCTTGTCCTCCGGCAAGAACACCTTTGCCTGAGCAGAATCCAGGATCATTCCCAGATAGGGAAGACGAACCGATGGAGACAACGTCGACTTCTGAACGTTGATGGTCCATCCGAACTCCTGGAGCGTCTGTACCGTGGTTGACAGATCGCGCAGTAGGTCCTGGCTGACACTCGATCTTAGCAGGAGATCGTCCAGATAACCCAAGACCGCAATGCCCTTAGCAGGCCCAGAACAGGTGCCAGCACTTTGGTAAAGACCCTTGGAGCCGAAGCGAGACCGAAAGGTAACGCCACAAACGGATAGTGGTCCTCCGCTATCGCGAACCAAAGGTACCTCTGGTGACCCTCGAAAATGGGGATGTGTAGGTACGCATCCTTCAGGTCAGATCCTTAGAGGCCAGGAATTCCCCCGGACTCAGGGAGGCCACCACCGAACGGAGAGATTCCATACGGAACTTTCGAACGCGCACGAAGCGGTTCAGTGCTTTCAGGTCCAGAATAGGACACACTTTGCCCTCCTTTCTGGGCACAGTGAGCAGATTGGAAGAAAACCCCCGAAACCTGTCCCGATGAGGCACCGGGACAATCACCCCCTGGGCAAGGAGGTCCTGCACCGCTTGATGCAGGTCCTGCAGACCCCCTGGCGACAAATGAAGATTTGAGGGAAAAAATCTGTCCACCGGCCGGGAAAGGATTTCGATCTTGTACCCTGATCTAATGATTTCCTGAACCCACCTGTCCGAAATCCGGAGCAGCCAAGGTTGGAGGAAACCGCTCAAATGTCCCCCCACCCCTGAAACTGGTGAGGGCGCCCCTTCAGGCAGAGGCGGATTGACCCGCCGCATCGGCGTTGCCGGACTTCTGCTTGCCTGCCCAGGGCTTCTTCTGGCTACCTTGGCCCTTGAAGGGCTTGCCCTTGGTTTGGTTCCGAAAGGCATGAAAGGACCCCTGAGTGGATCAAGAGGTGGAACCCCGCTTGCCGCGAAAGGACTTGTACTTCGGGTTCTGGGGCAGCAAGGTGCTCTTGCCCCCCGTGACGCCTTTCACCAAGGTATCCAACGCCTCGCCAAAAAGGCGAGAACCAGCATAGGGAAAATCAGCCACTGTTTTCCGAGACGACTGGTCAGTCGACCAGCTCTTCAGCCAGATCAGTCGACGGTTAAGCACCGCAACCATAGATAGGCGTGCTACCAAAAGGGGCCTCATTTAAGGCCGCATCGCACAAATACATGACTCCTTGGTGAATTTGATCCACCATCGCCAGCCGGGCAGGTGGAACAGAATCAGACACAAGGTTGCTCCTAAGCATCTTAGTCCAATCAGCCACCGCCTGAGCCACCAGAACGGACGCGAAAACAGGTGTGAGCAAGGAGCCCGCCACCGTGTAGGAATGGCGGGCTAGAGACTCCAACCGTCTGTCCGTGGGAGCCCGAAAAACCGGGGTGTCCTCTGTAGGAATCAAGGTAGCCTTGTTTAACACGGCCACAGTGTGATCCACTTGTGGAGGCACACACCATCGCGATTCCGTAGCCGGTGCAAAGGGATAAAGTAATTTGAACCGACTAGGTACCAGAAATGGACATTTTAAAGTGTGCCACAGTTCATCAACAGTGTAATGAAACTCAGCGGGGCAGGGAAAAACCTGCGCCGACTTGCAGGTCCTGGAGGACTGGGCTCATCCTCCAAATGTGTGTTTCCTTTACAGAAACAATCAATTCATTCATGGTCGCGCGTTCAGGTGACCCCGGGGGAGAATCATCAAACCCCTCCACCTCCGCCTCCCCCTCAGACCCCAGCGGATCTAAGGATGAGCGAGACCCTAAAAAGGGCACGCCCGCCGCAGCAGCCATATCACCATCTGAAAGAGATAACCTGGGCCTCTTTCTAGCAGCACGTTCAGCCATCAGCACCTCCATTTTGGACACTAAGGACTGCCCATAGGACTGAATGGGAGACTTCGGGAAAATGGCCGCCGAACACGTGCGGAACGATTGTTCGGCCACACTCAAGATGGCGGCGGAAGGCGCCAAAACAGCATGTAAAGTAGCCCACAGTGAAGCCAACATGCCTGCCCAAAGCAAAAAATGGCGGACCGCGCGGTTTTTCCCCGCTGCGGCCGCCACACACGTCGTCTGCACCCCCAGTGAAAACACCAAAGTGACACAGGGAAAAAGGGGCTCCCACAACACACAGCACCATAGCGCAGCGTATGTACATAAAAGACCCCCTCAGGGATCACAAACAGGGATGCCCACACCAGCACAGACATGGGGGACACACAGCAACACAGGACTGCCACCCCAGACAGAGGCCCCACACAGAAGTACTTACCTGTACCAGATGGCGTGGGGAGCCTCTCAGCACGGAAAGCCGCTGTCCTCCTCTGACAGGGAAAGCCAGGGACATTACACTGCAATATCGCAGATGTGTCCAGTGAGGTAGTCACCTCACGGCTGCATCCCTGCTGCGAGCAGGGATGATGGGTCGTTCATAATGCCAGGACGAACGCTCGATGGCGGGCTGGAGGTCCCTCTGACCCTCTGCCCTGGAAAAACCAGGGCAGTCAGTCCGATTCCCAGCTCCGCATGAATCCATCTTCATCTGAAGAAACGACTAAAACTAAAGCTGACAAAATGAACAGCTAGTAAATCAAAGATAAAAACTGACATTTTCAAAGAAAATCAAATAAAAAAAGAAGATTAGAAAGGCTGAGACTGTAGCCCCCAGCACAGGGAAGCCTAACTACTCCTGACGCTAGGCAGAAAGAAACTGAGTTGGGAGTGGTCACTGCAGGGGGGTATTGACCAGTGGGACAGCCCACATGGGTGTGTATATGTAAATGCCTTTGTTCTTTTGACTAAGTCTTTATGCCTAGCTACTCCTGCGGAGCGGAAGACAATACCCAATAGTGTGAAACTCTTTTTATACCCAGTCACGTTACTGATCTGCTGCCAATTACCTAATAGTTGCAATATGTTTTTCCAGCTCTTCCTGGTTAGTACCACTTCCTTTGCCAACTGTTTGTTGCCCTGCCCCATTTTTTAAGATGTGTTGCTGCCATCAATTCCAAAATGAACATTTTTTTTTTTTTTTTTTTAAATGGTACATGTTTTTTGACTAACCGTAAAATCCATTTCTCTGATGTTCATAGACAGACACCGCTCTTGTTCTTCTTAACCCTTGGGTTATACCGCCCCCTACAAGAGTAGGACACTACGCAGAAAAAAAACCTGGCTACGCCTATGGGCAGTCCCAGGGGTATACGCCTTCTCTGCTATTGGTACTCAGTTTTGTTACAAACAGTGTCAGAATTACAACACCACAGAGGGGTGGGTGCTGTGTCCATCAATGAACATCAGAGAAATGGATTTTACAGCAAGTCAAAAAAAATCCCATTTTTTCTTTTGTTCATTAACGGACACAGCTCCTAATCTTCTTAACCATTGGGACGTCCCAAAGCAGTGTTAAACATGAGGGGTGGGAACAGCGAAAAAGAAACTCCCAAGGCTAACTATAGGCAACCAGGTAAACAGAAGCTCAACCAAAACAACTGAAGCTTAGCTGAAAAAAACGATACACCCTCAAAGAGGACCAGGTCCTCTAAACAACAGCCTGCAAAAACCTTGTGGCCAAAGGAAGCATCCGCAGATGCCAACACATCCACGATAGAACTTTGTGAAAGTGTGCACCGACGACCAGGTGGCCACCTTGCAAACCTGCGCCACTGACGCCTGATGACGGAAGGCCCAGGAGGCACTGAGCGCCCAAGTAGAATGCACCATGACAGGGAAAGGTGGAACCTGACCCTTAATGAAATAGGCGTGAACCACCTGCTGTCTGATCCATCTGGAAATGGTTGCAGTGGAAGTGGACAAACTTTTCCAAGGCCCATTCAAAAGCAAAAATAGTGAGTCTGACTTCCTAAAGGACTCCGTAGCTGCCAGGTACACCCTAATTTCCCAAACCACATCCAAGGCATCCAAAGATATTTCCTTCGGATGTTTTGGCCTGGGACACAGGGAAGGCAACCAGGCTGCTAATTCTAGTCACCAATGCGACCTAGCGCCTGGGGTTTGTCAAGCCCTGATATAAATTATGTGACATATCACATCAGAATGTCCAAGCACTGTATTTCTATATCATGTCTCGATTCACACCATGACAAAAACCTCTTGACTTACTGTAAACTGCACTATGTTACAATATGTACCTCTCCTGTATTTTACCCAATTTTGAAAAAAAAAAAAAAAAAAAAAAAAAAACACCCAAATCCTAATTTCTTCCATCTTTCATACATCACAGGACACAGGTTCTCTCTTATTCATGACTACTGGGGATATTTAAAGCACTAAACCACTATAAAGCCGCCTGTAGGAGCTTCTGCAAAGGTGAAAATATAAACAAGTGAACAGACCAGGTAGTAACCTTACAAACTTGAACAGCTGAAGCCTAATGCTGAATCATTCAAAAAGCACCAACACGCCTGGTAGAATGGGACTGGATTGGAAAGGGAGGAACCCTGCCGTTAGTACCAAAGGCTTGAAAAAGGAGTTGATAAATCTACCAAGAAATAGTTGAGCAGGAAGCAGCCTGTCCCTTACAAGGCCCTTCAGGCCCAACAGCGCAGACCACATACAAGGAGTGAAGAACCTTCTCCTTAGGGGTTTTGTAGTAGGACAAAAAATGTAACACAATTTCCTAACTATTATATAATTTACCTCAGTAAAAAGGAGCAGAAAATGTTCCTTGCAGGAGTGCAGCCAGCTCTGAGACCCTACGAGCAGAAGTATTGGCCACTAAAAAGACCACCTTGCACAGGAGAAACACCAAAGAAATATGCTGAATGGGTTCAAACGGAGCGAGCTGTAAAACTGACAGGACCGGGGACACCAGAGACTGTACAGGTAGAACATACCTGATCCCTTGTACGAAAGCCTTGACCAAGGAATGGGATGCAACAGTCCTCTGGAATGGAAGCCAGCACCCAAATCTGACTTTTGATGGTACTCAAGGCCAGTGACAACTCCAGACAATACAGGAGAACAGTCAAATAAATGTGCCCCCGCCATACCATTGAGGATATAACCATCAAGCCTCAAACCAGTAAAAAAATAGACCTTCCAAGTGCAAATGATATACCTTTTTGGAGGTAAACTTCTTGCCCTGAGCAGTTTAGGAATAACAGAGTCAGAAACACCCCTGTCCAATAGAACTTAAGCCTCAACAGCTATGCCATCAAAGCCAATGACCATAAAGCAGGAATTTTAGGTCCATGCAACAGCAGGTCTGGTCAATCTGGAAGAGCCCACCACCTGTCCACATATCGGTTCTTCGAGGCCAAGCCAGAATGGTAAGAATCAACGGTGTGCTATCAGAACACCTCTACCTATCAGATTCTGCATTCGGAAGTTACGTTTGGACAAGAACAACTTACTGCGCATGCGCCATGCGTTCCAGCATGGCCGTTATGTGTTCCAATAGGTGTCCTTATGTGACAGAAGACAAAGCAGCGGACATCTTATTACACCCACACACCCATTATAGCAGTAAACTTACCTTATATACTCAAATAGTCTATTTCACTATATAATCAGTTTGTTGCCGAGTAGTCATGGTATAACAAGATGGCTGTAGCCATCTTCTACCTGCAGGTTTCTCCCTATATTTACTATATTACAATAATAATAGAAATGTAATACTGTTATTCTGCTAAAATAAATGTAAAATCCAAGACTTGCGTGGTTGTAAGATGTCCACCGCTTTGTTCTGTCACTTTAGGAAGCCTATTGGAACACATACTGGCTATGTTGGAACCCATGGCGCATGCGCAGTAAGTTGTTCTCATCCGAATGTCACTTCCAGTTGCAGAATCTGATAGGTAGCGGTACTCTGATAGAACACTGGCAAACCTTGTGTCTTTATCCTGTGGATCAATTGAGTCAGAACCCACAGATTCACTAGGGCATCAGCCACAAATGTCAGTGGAATCCTGGATCAGACAAATCCTTGATATCCACTGACACTAAAAAGTCACCTTGCTGAAGTGAAGCAATCACAGATGTGGCAGACTCAATCCTGAACTTTTTCAGAAATTTGTTGAGACCCTTTAGGTCCAGAATAGGCTGGATAGCTCAGTTTGGCTTTGGAACTGTAAAATATTTGAATAGAAACCGTAAAACCCCTCCACCTTGCTGAAGGATACAATAAAACCTCAAATCCAGAAGGTGGTGAACATGGCCACCCAGCTGAGAGGAGCATTTTTGCAGCAGCAAAAACAGCTAGTGGATTAGCAACCTTCATCAGACATCACCACAGTAACTGTAGGGAGATACCCTGGTTCAGAAGACCTGCTGCTCCACTTGTGACGTTGTGCTGAAGGGAGAGGTGTCCATGTGCAGGAGCTTATACACGTGTGAGAATGCCCAGAGAGCTTAAAAGGTCGGCTGCTGATGCACTAATGCATCCATAAAATTATCATGCACACCCGCCAGCAGGACCCGTCTCCTTTCATCCACTGCTGCACACAGCAGCAGAGACCAAACTATTGTCAGAAGGCACAGTAAAAAACATAGGCATCTCACAGTCTGCACCTCCCGCAGCAGCCAAGCACAACAGGAGTATGCAGTGTAGAAGGACACAGAGGAATAGCCACAGGAGTAGCATTTGTAGAGGGTCACTCACCAGTCTTAGCACTCAGAGAACCCAATCTTTATCCATCACAGCAGGCATGCCCCAAGGGGGCCTTTGGGGACACAGCTTCCCCTACAAGAATCATCACCCTGGACCTGTAAAGCACCCATCCAGTGTAACAGATACCAGGTACCTGGATTAGTGCTGCCCACAGGGTCTAGTGCTGACAGCAACCTCAAAAGCTGTGCCCAATCTTCATCAGAGGAGTCTGGTCCCTCTGGTCACTGGTCTGGGCTGTAGGCAACCTACCTACATAAAATCCTTCCTTTTCCCCAACGGGTGTATATAGAATAGGCAATAAAATCCATTGGCAAACACCCATTGAAAGAAATTTTCAGAGCTTTCAGAGGCACATCCATTATCTAAAGACACTAGCACAAAACAAAGGCTGTACTGAGATTGAGTATCAATGGGCCGGGGTCTGCTTTTTTTTTTTGTAATCATTGTCTGTTTGCCTGTAGCGGGCAGCACAACCCATGTAGTCACGAATAAGAGAAACGCTTTAACTTGCAATGTCCAAATAAAGTAGAACTATAGGCAAATTTTTGGGGGGATTTCCTGTTACAGGAAGCGGGAGGAAATCCCTGCAAATTAAAAGGAATCCCTTGGGACCCCTCAGGTCATCAGAACTAGTGTTCCCATTGGAAGATTTACCCTCTATTACTTTTCAGGGGACATACCAAAATGTAGCATTTTCTTTTACATGCAATGATAAACCGTTAACAGGAAAAATGGAGAGGATAAATCTCCCTAATGGGGACACAGACAGCAATAAAATTCTAATCGCTCTTCACTATATCCAAAGCGGGGGGGGGGGTTTGTCTTTAGTTATGTTTACTTTAAAAAAGGAGAAGAATGACCAAAGTTCTTTTGGTTTATTTGTCCTACGGATCAAAGTGCAGTTCTTTCTGCACACCTGTGACCCATTTTCAGCCACCAGCAGGCTCATTGCCGGTTCACACTGGTGCGATGCGGGAACCCTGCGAATCCTCTGCTGGTTCCAGCATCGCACCCGACTCGCAGGCATTTCACACTGCCAAAATGCTAACTGCTGGGAGTGTCAGTACAAACTTAATGACACCCCCAAATTAGTTCGCATAGTGCAGTATGAACTGTCAATTTGGACAGGAATCAGATCGCAAAAGTGGGAACACCCATGCAATCTGATTCTCATGCGGACCAAAAAAAAAAAAAAAAAAAGGGTCCTGTGCGACTTTGGTCCAAATGCAATGCAAATTCAGCCATACAATCAGTATGGCTGAATTTGCATTGCACAGAAATCGCATGTGATTTGCAGAACAGTACAGTGCGAATCACATTTGATGTCTGACATCGCTATAGTGTGAACCGGCACTAAAGCCCATTGTTGGCCGACGTCACTCAGCTGGGTCAAGGCTTTGGAGAGATACCGACTTTAAAGTCTGCAGGGGACAGATGCAGCATCGAACCGATGCTGCATCCACCTAGGGTATAATTTTATTTTTTTGCATCCACATACTTCTCTTTTAAGAAAAATACACCTCTAATATTCCCCAGTAAATGAATGGCACAATAGTATGGAACTTGTCAGTTTGAAAAGTAAAGGAGTGTTAAAAACGAATTACCTTTCAAGTGGTTCCTGCACTCTACGAATGACATGGTAAGTTAGTATGTTCTTGACCAGGTGAACTTTATCACCCACATACTGTACAAGGTGCAACGTATCAGTCTTCTGCAGATAGTCATAGTAATGATTAATAGCGGCCTTTAACTCATTAATCCTCTGGCAAGACTGAATCTATCACAAATAAGAAAATGACTTTATTTACAACACTTAATGGTTAACTGATTACAACGTTTTTGGGCAAAATATTTTTTTAATTTGTTACATTTAACAAAAGCACAATAACTTTAAGGTTACTTTTTTCAAAACATTGCTTTGACAGTACAATTTTTTTTTTATAGATCTCTATATATCTAATGGTTTGCATATACCTTAATAATGTAATGTACAAGTATCTAAACAGTCTATAGGTATAATTTATTTCAGTAAATCAATATCAGACCAAGTGTCCAAGCATAATCCAAAGTCCATGTCAGTTCTAGTGGCTCTCCCCTCTTCAAAGGTTGTAAAATCACCCCTTTAAAATCGGACCTATACTAAAAGCATATTAGTAGGGTCAAGCATGCTTAGACACATATGCTAAGAAATACCAAGGATCACATTATAATAATACACTCCTGAACTCTCCAAAGATCTTACAAAAGCGAACACATGAAGTGGCACATAGCATAAAAATTATTTAAACAAATTCAGCAAACCTAAATGAAACCGTGCACATACAACATGCATAAACATGTGAGCTCTCTGTTCTGGATAGTGTCAGATCAAAGATCCAGTTGATATTATGCTCCTCCAACCCTAGCTGGCCTCTGCATATCACTTCTGGTCTGCGCAGGCATCATCAAGCTACAACAGGCAACTTTCATTATTTCCATGTTAAGTAGGTGACACAAGACAAGTGTATATGTGAACATGCTGTTTAGTTATTGCGCAAGCATATCAATTAACATTTAGTAGTGCTGCACTTGAGGTTTAAGAAGATGCGCGTGTGTTTTTTTTGTTTGTTGTATATTCATTATTGGTGCTGCCTGCGTGACATTTAAATATTTTTGGCACTTAAGTGAAGCACAAAAGGTTCAGATCAGAGGAATATTTATAATGACTGACAGTATAATTGTAGGTTTTACCCTTTAGAAGAATTCAGCACACAAAGATAACAGATATACAATATAAGCAGCCAACTGGGCTACATTACAATATACTGTACATAAAAAAAAAATGGATTTTTGTAAGAACTTACAAAAAAATCCTTTTTTCTGAAGTTCATTGACAGACGCATCTCCATATTCTTCTTGACCATTGGGTTATGCTGCCCCCTAAAGAAGCCCTAGGCAGGAAAAAATCTTTACCATGCCTATGGCGCAGGCCCTGCAAGGATACACCCACTCACTCTGCTATAGGAGTCAGTTTTGTTGCAAGCAGTGTTTAGAAGAAAAACCCTATCCCACTCAGAAATAGAGGGGCGGGTGCTGCATCTGTCAATGAACTTCAGAGAAAAGGATTTTACGGAAAGTCGAAAATCTAGTTCTCTATCGTTCATTGACAGACGCAGCTCCATATTCTTCTTGACCTTTGGGACGTCCCAAAGCAGTATTTGCATGAGGGGTGGGAAAACAACGTAGGAACGAACAGAATTCTCCAAAGGCAAAACTTAGCCAACCAGTTAACATGGAGCTCAAACAAGAACTGGAGCTCACCTGGAAACAACATACACCCTCAAAGAGACCTTTTTCTCTTTTAAAGTGGAGTTCCGGCCACAAAATCGACAATCGATTTTGTGGCCATCCGCTTGCTTTTCATCACCTGAAAAGTAAAAGGATAGTTAGGATTTTTTTTTTTTTTTTTACTTACCTTGTTATTGTAGAAAGAAATACTCCCCTTTCTTTCACTTCCTACCTCGGCGGCCGCGGCCTGCGCCATCACTTCCGGTTTGCAATGATTCCTGGGAGCTGAACGTCATCGCTCCCAGGAATCAATGCGACGGCATCGGCCCCGCTCATCACTTCCGGTGCGACGCCGCATTCCCTGCTAAACTGCTTCTGGGCATGCCCAGAAGCTGTGGAGGAATGCGGCTTTGCACCAGAAGTGACGAGAGGGGCCGGTGCAGGCGCATTCTGGGAGAAGACGACACGGAAGAGGACGCAGAAGAGGATCGCGCTGGCTTCAGCTGGCCACAACAGAGATGGCAACGCTGGAGAAGAAATTTTAAAAGTGAGTATTTCTTCTTGCAGGTAAGTGCGAACCGGGACAGATCAGAGGCTAGCCATTGTGGAATGTACTAGCCCTGACTGTGCCGGGGGTATGTTCATTGAAATTTTTTTTTGTGGCCGAAACTCCGCTTTAAAACAGCAGCCTGCAAAACCTTGCGGCCAAAAGAAGCATCCGAAGATGCAAACACATCTACTTTGTAGAATTTTGTGAACGTGTGCACAGACGACCAACTTGCTGCCTTGCAAACATGCATTACTGACGCCTGATGGCAAAAAGCCCAAAAGGCACTTAGCGCCCTAGTAGAATGCGCCTTCACAGGGAAAGGTGGAACCTGACCCTTCAGTGAATAGGCCTGTACCACCGTCTGCCTGACCCATCTGTATACGGTCACAGCAGACGCAGCCAGTCCCTTGCGAGGTCCTTCCGTGAGGAAAAAAAGAAAGTCTGATTTCCTGAAAGATATAGTAGCCTCCAGGTAAACCCTAATTGCCCAGACCACATCCAAAGAATGCAAGGCAATTTCCTTGGGATGCTTGGGCTTAGGACAGAGTGAAGGCAGCATAATGTCTTCATTCAAATAGAAATCAGAAACCACCTTCGGAAGAAACGACTGATTAGGTCCAAGTACCACCTTATCTCTGTGGACCACCAGATAAGGTGAACGGCAGGATAGCACCGCCAATTCAGATACTCTAAGAGCAGAGGTAATAGCAACCAAAAAGGCTACCTTCTGCGACAGTATAAGCAGAGGAAACTCCCTAATGTTCTCAAAGGGAGGTTTTTGAAGAACAGACAGTACCAAGTTAAGATCCCACGGAGGTAATGGTGATCTTATCGGAGGAGTCATATGGCAAACCCCTTGAATAAAAGTGCAAATCAAGGCATGCATAGCTAAAGGCATTGAAAAAACACAGCCAAAGCCGACACTTGGCCTTTAATAGTACCCAAGGCCAACTGCTGTTCAACCCCTCTTCGGAGAAAGGTCAAATTCCTAGCCACCGAAATTAGGTGAGGATGCACCTTCAACGATTCACACCATGAGATGTACGATTTCCATGTAAGAGGATAGATCTTCCAGGAGGTAGATTTTCTAGCTTTTAACAGTGTAGGAATCCCCGAGTCAGAAAGACCCCTGTCCTTCAATACCTGGGTTTCAACAGCCACGCTGTTAAAGCCGACGACTGTAAAAGAGGATAAAAGATCGGCCTTTGGTGAAGACCCTGGGAGCGGAGGCGAGACCAAAGGGTAAACGCCACAAATTGATAATGCTCCTCTCCTACAGTGAAGCAAAGAAAACACTGGTGTCCAGCATAATTAGGGATGTGTAGATTTGCATCCTTGATATCGATGGAGGCCAAAAAGTCTTGTTGGTGTAGGGATGCCACTACCATGCGAATGGACTCCATTCAAAACTTCTGTACCAGCACAAAATGGTTCAGAGCCTTGAGGTCAAAGATTGGATGCACTTTGCCTCCTTTCCTGGGAACAGTGAACAGGTTTGAATAGAACCCCTGAAAGCATTCCGCAGAGGGAACCGGCACAATCACCCCTTGCGACAGCAGATCTTGTACCACCTCTCATAGATCCCTTAACCGATCTGGAGATAGGAATAGGTTGGACGGGAAAAATCTGTCCGACAGACGAGACCAAAATTCAATCTTGTAACCCAATCGGATCAGTCCGTGGACCTATTTTTCCTGAATCAAGGGAGGTGGTTCCAGAAAGAAGCGAAGTTACGGGTGAGGGCGTCTATTCATGCAGACGGGGATTTGTCTGCAGATCTGGATTGGCCTTCTCTCGGCTTACTCGACCAGGTCTTCTTGGAACCCTTAAAAGACCTAAATGGCTTAGAGCCTCTCTCTTGCGTGCCAGAGGCATGAAAGGGCCAACTGTGGGCTGTAAAATAAGGCCCCCCTCTATTATGTGGGGACTTGCCCTTGGGGGATTGAGGAAGAAGAGTACTCTTCCCACCTGTAAGACCCTTGATCAGTTCATCCAATGAGGATCCAAACAAGCGGTCCCCCGTAAAGGGGAGCTCTGATGGTGCCTTTTTTGAAGCCTGATCCACAGACCAGCTTTTTAGCCACACCTTGCGTCTAATAGATACCCCCACCGCGGATACTCTGGCTACAAGAGGGGCTGCATCTAGCGACGCATCACATATATAGTAGGCTTAGACCATTTGGTCCATTAGCTCTGTCAAGCCCTGAGGGAGCCGTTAGGTTTCTAGGTCACTTTTTTACTAACTTTGCGCAATTCGTTATGGTCTGGGACACCCGAGTAATCACAAAGATTGGTTTAAGTATTGAGCTCGCTAATCACATGTAAGTGGAGGGACAGAGACTCAATCCTTCTATATACAGAGTCTTTAGAGACCGGGGACACCTCCACCGGGACCACAGTAGATTTGTTCAGTCTGGAGACTGGATGGTCCACCTTCGGTGGAACGGTCCATTTTGCGGATACCGCATTTGCAAATGGATATCCCCTCTTAAAACGCTTTGGAACCACTAACGTGTTTGAGGCGCCCCCATTGGTCAGAGACAATTTTGTCAAAAAGTTCCAGACAAGGGAAAACTTCTGCCCAACTTCTGGGATTTGCGAGTGCCAAATGACACCTGCGTCCCTGACGCTGCAGAATCGTCCGCCATTTTTAGAGTTTCCCGTACTGACACCAAGTGCCTCCATAAGGCGCTTTCCCACGCGGCTGCAGACGAGGATGTGATGTCCTCGCCATCCGAGTGCGATGACGCAGAACCCTGAGGGTGACATGCGTCCGCGGTAGGCTTGTGACGGTATCAGATTTTCATGCTGCGATTAATTGATTAAGGTTTTGCCACGGTATACGGTATTATCACGGTATTCTATTATTAAATTTAAATTATTAAATTTCTACCTCACTTGAATTTCATTGCTGAATTTAGGGGCTTTGGTTCACTTATGCACATTATTATATAGTCAGTCAGTACAGACTCTGTGAACCAGGCCTAAAAATAGGTCATCAAGCAGTGTCTGGCCTAACTGGTGATAACTGGTCCTGGCGCTCGGCTCCGATCCGATGGCCTGGTCATTAAGAGGGCAAATCCTTGTGGTCAAGAAGTGGTTAAACCTGAAGGAGGTGTTGTTTATAAATTACTTTACTATTGCTTTAGGCCTGGTTCACATGTATGCGGGTTGGTGGTTCACATGTATGCGGGTTGGCGGCCCACATTTGCACAGGCATAGCAGCCCATTGATTTGAACGGGCTGCTATGCCCTCATTTTCCGCAGAAAAAAGGTGCATGCAGCATTTCTTTAAAATTCAGTGGCCTTGAAATCCATCCTGCTTTTGCACCATGCGACTAACCTGCAGTTCCTGCTCTGGCAAGCTTTCTGCATTTTTTATATACATGAGCACGGCATTTAAAAACAGTTTGCGTGTGCAGCAACGGCAGGTAAGTCGCATGGTGCAAAAGAAGGATGGATTTCATGGCCACTGCATTTTTTTAAATTCTGCATGCACCTTTTTTCAGCTGAAAACGCAGGCATAGCAGCTCAAGCCCATTCACATCAATGGGCTGCTATGCCTGTGCAAATGTGGGCCGCCAACCCGCATACATGTGAACCACCAACCCGCATACATGTGAACCAGGCCTAAAGCAATAGTAAAGTCATTAATAGATAAAAACACCGGTCCTCCTGCAGGTTTAACCACTTCTGGATCGCAAGGATTTGCCCCTTTAAAGACCAGGCCATCGGATCAGAGCGCCAGGACCAGTCATCACCAGGTAGGCCAGACACTGCTTGATGGCTATATAATAATGTAATGTGGGCTGCTATGCGTGTATATATATATATATATATATATATATATATATATATATATATATATATATATATATATATATATATATATATATATTAGAGCTGCACGATTCTGGCCAAAATGAGAATCACGATTTTTTAGCTTGGAATAAAGATCACGATTCTCTCACGATTCTCTGTGTAACAAAAAAAAAAAATTGGGATAACTTACTGTTACGTTTTTTTTTTTTTTATTCATTAAAGTCTATTAATTGCGTTTGAAAGACTGCTGCGCAAATACAGTGTGACATAAAATATTACAACAATCGCCATTTTATTCTGTAGGGTCTCTGCTAAAAAAATATATAGAATGTTTGGGGGTTCTAAGTACTTTTCTAGCAAAAAAAAAACTGATTTTAACTTGCAAGCTACAAGTGTCAGAAAAAGATCCAGTCTTTAAGAGGTTAAACTTCCTTTCTCCCTTGCAGAGGGAAGGAAAAGATACAAATGTAATCATTTTTGTTTATAGTTAGGTGTTAGCTGTGTGAGTGAATGAGTCATCCAGCTCAATGAAATGTATCAATTCACAAGTCAGACCCAGGAGTAGATAAACTCGGTATTTTAAAAATGCCACAATAACAATACCGTGGCTATGCAATACCGCGATATATCGAATTACCGAAAACCGGCATATGTCTAGTCCGCGGCAGCCATATCTACCTCGGAGAGGCAGGCGAGGACATAGGGCGCTTTTTACTAATTGTGTTTTTTAAAAGCAAATCCACTTTTGACTTTTCCCCTTAACCGCAAGGAGGGGATCTGAAGGTGAAATTTGTTCCTGGGACTCCATATGAACCCCAGAATAGCGCAGTGTCACTTTAAGAAAACTTAAAAACTGTCCCAAACCGCTGCACCAGTGGCACTACAAATCTCAGCCACTAGCACTGCAGATAGCAGGGTGAGACAGAGAGACCTACAGGGACTCCAATAGACATACCATTTGATATGGAGGAGAACAGGATTGTTATTCTGGCAAAGAAAACTATCTTCACAGGAAGAGGAAGTACCTGGGTCATGCACTAGAGGAAAGGCCTAGCTGTTCCTTGCTGTCCAGCGTTCGAGGACTCCGGGAAAATGGCCGCTATATGCATTTATATGGGGAAACTACAAAAACATGGCCACCCATACATTTAATGGGAACTTCTGCAAAATGAGGCTGAACGATTCTACAGTAAAATGGCGACCCCCACGGAGCGCCATGTGGTCCCTGGGACCTCTAAGAGGTCCAAAAGATTTGTTGCATCGAAGGGTATCTGGAAGGGACCCCGGCCAGAGTTAACCACCCCAGCGGATCCGCTATTGCGGCATCCAACCTCCGAGGCCCCCCTTCGCTGACTGAGGTAGGGACCCCTATGATGGTGGGGAGGGAGGCCTTGGGGGGGGCTGGTACATACCAAGAGGCTAGGGGGAATGAGGGGTACCTGAAGAGTTCGGACCTTCCCAGGGAGGGGCCCGCGTCCGCCCTGAGACCGCCAGAGCTATGGGGGGACACTACTCACCATACCAACGAACTCGGGTGGGCGCC
This sequence comes from Pelophylax lessonae, assembly GCF_965119305.1. Classification (NCBI taxonomy): domain Eukaryota; kingdom Metazoa; phylum Chordata; class Amphibia; order Anura; family Ranidae; genus Pelophylax; species Pelophylax lessonae. The sequence goes on from NC_138780.1 coordinate 97,521,979, forward strand.
ACTCCGGACAGACTACCTCTCCACTCGGGGTGGGGGTGCTGATGGCCAAGGGGTACACTGCAGCTCAGACTGAACCAGGTCGTGTGCGTCCCGGCGAGGTATTTCACTTGCAGGCACCCCTTGTTCATTGGGGCTCTGTCGTAGCGAGGCCTAGCACTGGGCTATAACCTGCACACGCTCGCTGGCCAGGCTGGGAGACCTTAAGGATCTAGGATATCCAGTCCGAAACCCAGTCCGGCTGTTGATTGCAGTTCTCCCATGAAAATAAGTAGCTAAAAAAATTACCATTTCAACAAAGGTTCCTTGGGATAGTAGATCCTGCCTGAGAGGAAACTGCCAAGGAACGTCGGCAACCAGCCGCACCAGATCAGCGTACCAAGCCCAGCGAAGCCAGTCCAGAGCGACTAAGGTGACCAGAATCCCTTCTGCCTCGGTCCTGCGTAGAAGTCTTGGCAGAAGCTTGAGAGGACGGAAGGCGTAAATCATACAATACTGACCCCCACGGGGCCACTAGCGCGTCTGGGGCGTCCGCCAGAGGATCCCTTGACCAAGCAACAAACCTCTGCACCTTTCTGTTGAGCAGAGAAGCCAACAGATCCACCTCGGGGGTGCCCTACCGGAGACACAGCTGGTGGCACATCTCCGGTTGAAGGGACCACTCCCAGTGGACCAACATCAACTGACTGAGGTAATCTACCTGCCAATTTTCCACCCTGAGAATGTGTATGGCAGGGAGGGCTGGAACGAACCGTTCTACCCACCTTAGAATGCTGGCTACCACCAGAGCCTCCAGGACACTTCTTGTGCCTCCTTGGTTGTGCCTCCTTGGTGATTGGCAAAAGTCACGGCTGTGGCATTGTCCGATTAAAAGCACACTGGACAACCCTGAAGACAATCTGTCCAATGATCACTCAGAGTTCCAAGACATTGAGAGGGGATCTGGATGCTGGAAGAGTCCAGACTCCCGGAGCAGAATGCTTGCTGAGGGCGACTCCCCAGCCGGACAGGCTGACATCCATGGTGACCACTGTCCAATACAAGGGGAGGAAGGAATTTCCCAGCTGAAGCGCCGGAGAACGAAGCTACCATATCAGGGACTCCTTCATGCCCCAAATCAGCTGGATTCGATTGTCCAGAGACTGCGGAGTCTTGTCCTATTTAGTCAGAAATCTTTGCAGGGACCTCGTATGGAACTGTCCAAACGGAACCGCCTCGAAGGTAGGCACCATCAGGCCCAGCAGCCTCATGCAAGTCCAGAGGGATGACAATTTGTTGGACAGCAGGAGGCGAATTGCAGCCTGCAATTTCTGGAGTTTGTCCAGGGGAAGGAGCACTCTGGGCCTGACTCGGTCTTAGCCAGATAGTCCAGCTTTGTGGACGGAACCAGAGCAGACTTCTGAAAATTCAGAATCCAGCCCATCTCCCGCAGAGTTCGTATTGTTATCTCCAGGTTCTCCACCAGAGCAGAGGGTAATGCCACAAACTGATAATTCTCCTTTCCCACAGCAAAGCGGAGAAAACACTGGTGACTGGCGGAAATTGGAATGTGAAGGTAGGCATCCGTGAGATGGATAGAGGTGAGGAAATCCCCCTGACGAAGGGATGCCACCACTGTTCGAATGAACTCCATTCTGAACTTCTTTACCCGCGCAAAGCAGTTTAGCGCTTGAGGTTCAGGATTGGATGCACTTTGACTTCCTTCCTGGGAACTGTGAACAGGTTTGAGTAAAAATCCTGAAAACGTTCCGAGGTTGCAACCAAGACAATCACCCCTTGAAGGAACAGGTCTTGTACCGCGCCAAACAGGCCCTGTAAGCAGTCTGGGGACAGGTGCAAGTTGAAAGGAAAAAACCTTGACGGGGGACAAGAGCGAAACTCGATCTTGTAGCTAGACCGATTGACTTTGTGGACCCACTTGTCTTGCACCCAGGAAGTCCACGGGTCCGCAAACCTGCAAAGACATCCCCCCACCCCCGATACGGGTGAGGGCGCACCTTCATGCAGAAGGAACCTTGTCACTGGGTCTAGAGAAGCCGGTCTTGGCTTGCCAGACCAGGTTCCTTTGGATCCTCCAGAAGAGGCCCTGAAAGGATTCGAGCCCTTGTCAGTCGACCCTGAAGGACGAAAAAACTTAAGAGGTGAGAAGGAAGGCCCACGTCTAAGACGAGGTACCTTGCCCTTAGTAGCCTGTGGGAAAAAAAAAAAAAAAGGAACTCTTCCCCCTGTGAGACCTTTAATGATGTCATCCAGGGTAGCTCCAAACAGACGATCTCCTTGAAAAGGAATATCAGTCAAGACCTTTTTTGAAGTACTTGAGCCAAAAAAACACGCCGAAGGACCACTGTCAAAACAGAGGCAAGCCATATCCAAAGAGGCATCACAGATAAACGGCAGCCCCTGGACCAGCTGTTCCACCAGCTCGGCAAAGCCAGCAGGGGGGGAGCTGTTCCCCCCTCTAGGTCACGGTTTAGGAGCTTAGCCCACTCGGTCAGAGTTTGCGACAATCGGGCAATACTGAATACCAGCCTCATTCCTGTGCCAGCCAGAGTGCACATAGTGCAGGCCATAGCCTCCACCTTCCGTTCAGCCGGATCCCTAAAGGCCGGGGACTCTTCAACTGGAATCATGGTTGCCTTGTTTAACCTGGAAACCAGAGGGTCCACCACCGGTGGCACAGTCCACGTCTTAAGAAAGAACTCCTCATAGGGGTAACGTCTAGTAAAGCGCTTAGGTACCCCACAGGGACCCTTTGGTTTCCCCGACTCTTTAGCAACAATTCTGTCAAAATAGGCAGGGAACGGAAACACCTTTGCCACTTTGTAGGACTTGTGAGCGCCAAAAGGGCACTTGCTCCTCTGTCAGAGCTTCAGCTGCCTCCTCCATCTTCAGGGTCCCACGCACAGATACAATCAGTGCATCCACCAGCGCCTTTTCGTGCGCAGTTGCAGATGTGTAGGAATCACCCTTGCTATCCAAGGATTCCAGGCGTGTGGTTGCAGACCCAGCAGGGTGACCCATGTCCGTGGCACCTGAATCATATTTAGGATCTGATGAGACAGATGAGGCAGGGGAAGGCGGGGAGTGATTTTTGCTAGCCTGTCGCTCAAAAGCCACCTCCACCTGGGAACACAAGGGACTTGAGGACCGCCGTCAGTGCATGGATGGATGGTTGGGACCAGGAGGAGGGCCCCGCAGCCTCAGAGAGGGGATCAGATGGGGAAATGTACTCCATGAGTCACCAGGGGGACCCCACAAAAAGTGTAACACACTGCTAAGGGACAACCCCCACCGCGCTGGCAGCACCACCCGGTGGCCAGGGACAACCACCAAGCAATCCTCAGCAGTGAGGCAGAGGACCCCACCAGACTCACCACCCACAGAAAAAGGCACCTGCAGCCGCCAGGAGAATCTGCACTTCACGTGCGGCCATCAGGAAGTAAAATGATCCAGGAGTCAGCACCAGGGGATGAGGAGGGGTCCCAAACGCTGAAATCGCCGGCCACAGGGCTCCACTGTCATGGCCGCCGCTATTTTCAATGGCAAACCACAAGAAAATGGTCACCGGAATTCACAAACATGGCCGCCGTGTATAGAAACACAGGCTACAACAAAACGGTGGCACAAGGCTTCCGGGGACCCAGGACCAGGAGGGAGACCAGGCCTCAAGGACAGATCCAGGCAGGGCATTGGGCCCTGGCAGGAGCCCCCACCAGGTACAACCCCCCCCCCCCCCTTCAGCACAATCGATCCTCCGATCGCAAGCGGCGCACCCCCCCCTGGCCCCCATCGCCAGTTAGCGCCCTGCCCCCATCCCAGGAAAGTGGCCAGACCACCCAAATAGCCCCAGCATGGAGGGGGGGGGGGGCAGGTTGAGGGACTTGGCAAGTGGGGGAGCACGCTGAGGTCTGCGCGCCCTTGCTGGCCAGACTAGGGTGATCAATGGATCTAGATTATCCAGCCCACCCCTGGCTCACAGGAAAAAATCCAGGAGAAAAAAATTTCTATCTAAAAAATTTTGCCAGGACGAAAGATCCCAGTAAGGAAATAGGTCTTTACTCCTGGACTAGGCAGAACAAAACTCACTGGCTATAGCAGAGAGAGGGAGTATACCCCCCGAGACTGCTCATGGGTGTAGTCAGAATTATTTTCTGCCTAGTGTCCTACTCCTGTAGGGGACAGTATAACCCAATGGTTATGAATATCAGGAGCTGTTCCCACCAATGAACGAAAGAGAAAAATATTTTTTAGTAATTTGTACACATAATATTCACTTAATTCAAAAATAAAGCCTAGCAATGCATCCAGGGAAGAGGTAATTTAAAAGATTTTGACAATCGTAATTTACAAAGGCAAGATGATTGTATTGCCCCTCACACTTACCGTTAGTATTGCTTCTAAGATATTACGATCTGCTACATCCTCTAACACTGGCTGAACGTGCTGAGAATCAGAGATCAGGCAAGAAAAGAGTGTTTGGGAAAGAAATCCTGGAGCTGGCCCTCCGTGTACTAAAGCAATTGCTAGCATCCTACCAGCTTCGTAGTACAAGTTATCTTGCAGAGCTGTAAGGTGACAAACACATTTAAGAGCTGGATCAATATAGGCAAAACATCCTCAGTTATCACTCTACAGCAAGAGACATTTTCCAAACAAAACCAGCCATCCCCACATGGACAGGCCTACTTTGCATGGAGATTGGGTGGTAGAAAGGAAAGCTGAAGACTAGGATAGTTCTACATAGGAAAATGATGGATTTGGCTTTTAAAACAAAAAAAAAAAAAAAAAAAAAAAAAAAAGATCCAATCTATCAATTCTGCAGTGATGCCCTGCATTATTTATTTTTTTTCCTCGACCTAGTCGTTTTTGTATTTCTTTGAAGATTTCTGTCAACACGGTTTCAAAATGTCCATTGGTAAATACAATAATCAGCCTAGGAAATCATTTTTTTTACGTTACAACTTTTAATAGTTAAGAAAAGTGTGGACTGAATTAGTTGATCAGAGGTTTATCAACCACTTCCCTACCTACAATGAGGCCGGCAGGAACACTTCCTCGATCCGGGAGGACGTCCTACGACGTGGCTCGCAGTGCAGCGATCAGGGATGCAGCATCCCCGATCGGTGTAAAGAGCCAATGAAATTGGCTCTTTACTAGGTGACCGGCTGTGTCCAATCACAGCCGGTCACAGAATGCAAACAGAAACCACGGTAACTAGCAGTTACTATGTTCTCCTCCTCACACAGGATTGTGTGATCGGAGAATGCGGTAACAGCTAGTTACCGATTACAGTCCACACCTAAACACACTGATTGCCTGCCCCCCCCCCCCCTCAATAAAGGGGACCTGTCAGTAGCCCATCAAAGTACCAGAGTGCCCGTCTCCAGCCCAGAGTGCCCGAGTACTCGTCTCCAGCCCAGAGTGCCCAAGTACCTGTCTGCAGCCCATCAGATTACCCAAGTACCTGTCTCTCGCCCATCAGAATACCCAAGTACCTTTCTGAAGCCGATCAGTGTACCCGATTACCTGTCTGCAGCCCATGCCTTCTAGATTATGTGTTGGGGTGTTTGCTTTCCAAAATGGGGTCATTTTGTGGGGGGTTTCAATTGTCCTGGTGCTCCAGGGCCTTCAAAAATGTGATTGGTTGTAATTAAATTATATGCGTAATTTATGCTCCAAGAACACCTGACGGTGCTCCTTGCATGTTGGGTCTCTGTATGTGGCTATGCTGTGACAAAGTCTCACATATGTGGTATCACCATACTCAGGAGGAGTAGCAGCAGAATGTATTTTGGGGGTGACATTTTTGCTATGTACATGGTATGTGTTAGAAATATCTTATAAATTATCAACTTTGGTGTAAAAAAAAAAAAAAAATACAGTTTTCATTTTCTTTCCACATTTTCCAAAAAACTTATGGAAAGAAAATGACATGTTCAAAAGACTCATTATGCCTCATAGAATATACAGTACGTTGGGGTGTTTGCTTTCCGAAATGGTTTCATTTTGCGGGTAATTCCATTGTCCTGGTGCTCCAGGGCCTTCAAAAGTGTGATAGGTCGTTCGGAAATTATATGTCTAATTTATGCTTGTAGAACACCTGACGGTGCTCCTTGCATGTTGGGCCTCTGTATGTAGCCAGGCTGTGTAAAAGTCTCACACATGTGGTATCACCATACTCAGGAGGAGTAGCAGAATGTATTTTGGGGTGTAAGTGCAAGTATGTATATACTATGCGTGAGAAATAACCTATTATGACAATTTTGTGTAAAAAAAAAAAAAATAAATAATAATAATTTCCTAATTTTCCAAAGAATTGAGGGAAAAATTTACAACTTTAAAAAACTCACTATGCCTCTTACTAAATACCCAGGAATGTCTACTTTCCAAAAAGGGTCATTTGGGGGGTATTTGTACTGTCCTGACATTTCAGGGCCTCAAGGATTGAGATAGGCCATCAGTACATCAGTGTACTAGTGGTGATCAATTTTCACTGATTGGTACCATAGCTTGTAGACTCTATAACTTTCACACAGACTAAAAAATATCCCCTAATTTGGGTTATTTCTACCTAATTTGGGTTATTTCTACCAAAGATATGTAGCAGTATAAATTTTGGCCCAAATTTATGGAAAAAAAATTATTATTTGCAAAATTTTATAATAGAATTTAAAACAAAATGTTTTTTTTTTTTTTTTTCAAAATGTTTGCTCTTTCTTCACTTATATCGCAAAAAAACAAAAAACCCAGTGGTGATTAATTACCACCAAAAGAAAGTTCTATTTGTGTTACAAAAATTATAAAGAAAATTCTGAATTTCTGAATTGCTGAAAGCTGAAAATTGGTCTGGGCAGGAAGGGGGGTGTAACTGCCCTGTATGGAAGTGGTTAAAGAAAAGCAAATAACTAGGACAAAATCAATACGCTGCTGACAATAACTTACCATCTGGATTTAAAGAAAGATTCTTCCGTTCAGATCCCTCAAAAACATCAGAGTTCTCAATATCAATCAGCACATTTTTGAAATACTGAGAAAGGGACATGTCTGCTTGCTGGCATGCATTTTGATTATCTGTGATGGATACATGTAGGCTGCTACATGGAGAAAAGTTTCCTTTGCGGAAACAGCAAATGGAACTTTTCCAAAGGGAAGTCCTTTTCACCTTTATATTACACACGGAGTTTATGATCTGAGACCTCAATTCCTGGAGAATATCAAATATTTGCCTGTTTTCCATTTGAATTTGTCTGTGAAAAAAAAAAAAAAAAATCAGATTGCCTTTCATGAATTTGAATACTAGGGTCGTTTTCTTTATAAGTGTACATCCCCCAACTCTGATACAGAGGATTATGTAAAACCACGCCTCTAGGTTTAGAGTGGAACTGAATTTGAAAAGTTACGTTTTGTCATCTTAGAACAGGTACATCTTCACATATTATAGTGTCACTTAAATTAAAAGATAAAGAAACCATCATACAGCCACAGTTACATGTACTCTTGTTTGCTAATCCATGTTGTCAACAGTCTGTTCCATCATGAAGTAGATTGGGTTTTTTTTTTCTCCCTTTAAACAGATAATATCTGTTTGCAGTGCAGTGTTACTAGCGGTTTCTCTGTAGAGCCAAATGCTGCATGCAAGTTTCCCTCAAGATCGTACTGACCTGTCTAGCTGATCCAACACGCATAAGCAGCACAGTGAGGCTGGAGGTGAAGAGGACCTGTAATCTGCCCACCTCCTATGATTGACAGTTCAGCCCTTCATTATACCAACCAGCAAAAACTGTTATGTCATTAAATGTGCGAGTACTCATGGGACATGTAGAAGTCAGATTTTATGTCACCACTGCACTGCTCGCTTGTTCTTGCTGGATTTAAAATTTTACCTGGAGACCTGCAAAGATCCTCCTTGCTTTTGTGCTTTATTAGAAGAAAAGTTTTTTTTTTTTTTTAAAGAATCATACTTACATAGGTGGATGTAGCATCAGTCTGATTCTGCATCTGTCCCCCGTCCGCTCTAAGGCTGAGATCTGAGCGATCAAAGACCGCTGATAACTCAGTTCTAAGTGCTCTGTGAGGAAAAAGCTACTGACTGTCCGTACCCTCTGTCTGCCCAGCCCCCTGCGCTCACTGGAGCACTGGACTGTGAAGGGAGCAGCTGGCTCAGGCTTTCAGCGCCTCACAGAGGCTGAGCCAGGTGCTGGTCCAGGGTTCTGGGCAGATGCTGACCACGTGGTCGCAATCTTTTCTCAGCCTGGATTGGCTCTATGACGTCAGCCGACAGTGACCTTCAGCAGCGATGAGCCTTTCCTCTGCAGCAGAGAAGCGCAGATCTGTAGGAGGAACTCTGTTGTCCTCCTCTGCTGACTGCCGAGACAAGGTGTGTAGGGAGGGGGGGTTACAAGGGTGATGCTGCAGGAGAGGTGTGGAGGCCAAGTGAAATGGCCTGGAAGGCCACATTTGGCCCATGGGCCTTGTGTATGACATATGTGGTTTAGATAAATAATTTAAAAATAAAAGCTCAGCCAGCTGCTTTATATGCAGATAAGTGATGTTACATGGAGCATTGGCTTTGATACTTACTTTAAAATAACTCTCCTGGGTGTTTTTGATCGCCTGGGGCATTTTGGAGAAGGCTGTGCAACCCCAGTTTCTGCATTACCAGATGCATTATGGGAGGAGGGATGTGGTCGCTTTACTGTTTAAAAGAAAAAGAAAAAAAAAAAACAAAAAAAAGTCAGTCATTCTATGTTCAAACTCTAGAATTCATTTCATGTCAACTACCCCTTTAAAAGTAGAACCAAAAAGGCAAAACTTTTTTTCATTTTGGATAGAATAAGGAAGGGTTATACACCCAGTCATGTTTTTTTTCCCCAATTTTTGTCCCATTAGTGGGATTTCCCTTCACTTCCTGTCTCATAGCCAAAACAGGAAGAGGGAAAATTCCTCCTAAGAGGGGATACCTGATTAATCGCCAGGGTCAATAGAACTAGTGTCCCCATTGGAAGATTTTCCCCATTTCTGTTCTGGGGATATTGACACCAGGGAGCCACTAGGGTGTATGACGTTGGCTAGAGGGTCCCGAAATCGTGCCACAAACCATTGAACTTTCCTGTTGAGGCGAGAGGCCAACAGGTCCACCTCGGGAGTGCCCTACCTGAGACACAACTGACTGAACACCTCTGGATGAAGTGACCATTCTCCCTAGTCCAGCACCTGTCTAAAGACATCATGGTTTGATGACAAAATGCGTTAAGCTGACACGCACGCCGTGCCTTATCAACTCGTGGTGGAACGCACGCCGGCCTCTGATGGGTCTGGCTCGCGCATAGTGTGGTTAACCCTACAAATGAGCTTTTTGTTTGTATGTTTGATCACTGTACTAGTTTTTAGGCCAGTATGGGATTTTTCATGATATATACACACACACACACACACACACACACACACACACACACAAACACACTCTATATATATATATATATTATATATATATATATATATATATATTTACAAGAAGAGGAGGTCGCGCTCCGTTTTTTTAATATTTTTTTCTGCATACCACTCCAGAGGCAAAGGACCCGACCAGCCCGTTTGATCCTATTACCGTAGAGTAAGGAGGATCCACATCATCCAGGGAGTGGGAATTTCTGCACTCAGTGATTGCACTGGGTATACCTGGCTCCCTGTATCCATCCAGCCATGGTTGGGACACTGACTCACCACGACAGGAAGAGTGCACTGTTTATAAGAACACTAGTGGATTCCTTTTCCTTTTGAAGAGTTTTTTCTTCACTATTATTCACTTGGACTTTTTCTTTTATTATATTTTATTATATTTCTCAAAATAATAATATTTTTTTTGCATTGTAGAAGTATATGGTGACACATAGTTAATATTCATGTTGCACAGACAAGTTTATTTTGTATATGCTGCATTGTACACATTAGCAAGCGCTGTTCTCTGCTTAGAGCAATATATCTGGTAGAGTCTTATTTTCATTACTTACCTATTGGTTGACACCGCAGCTGCTTTATATATTGCATTTCATTGTTCTGCACTTTTTTTCTGTCACGTTGTTTGGAGAGAGTGGGTATATGCTGCTAGTATATACAAATATTTTTCACACAGACAGTCCGCCTGCCAATTTTCCACCCCTTGGAATGTGTATAGCAGAGAGGGCTGGAATGAATCGTTCTCCCCACCTCAGAATGCCGGCTACTTCCTGAGCTGCCAGAACACTTCTCATGCCCCCTTGGTGATGGACATAGGCCACGGCCCTGGCACTGTTCAATTGAATTCATACCGGACATCCCTGGAGAGGACCTGTCCAATGATCCAGGAAAAGCCTGATCGCTCCAGTACATTGATCGGTAAGCCCAGACTCCACCAGAGTCCAGACCCCTTGAGCACAATCCGTGCCAAGGATGCCTCCTCACAGGGATAGGCTGAAATCCGAGGCGACAACCGTCCAGTACAGGGGAAGAAAGGATTTTCCCTGAAGTGCTGGACAGCAAAGCCACCGAACTAGGGACCCCCTTGTTCTCCGACTCAGCGAGATTGGATTGTCCAGAGACTGAGGTTCCTTGTTCATCTTCACCAGAATCTTCTTTTGCAGAGATCTTGTGTGGAACTGCAAACAGAACAGCCTCGGAGGTAGACAACATCAGGCCCAGCACCCGCATGAAAGTCCAAAGTGATTATCGTCTGCTGGACAGCAGAAGCCGAATCACCTCCTGCAACTTCTGAAGTTTTGCTAGAGGGAGAAACACTCTGGCCAAGGCCAAGTCTAGAGTCAGTCCCAAATATTCCAGGCTTGTGTCTGCCCCTCGGCAGCACGTACGCTCAGAAACGAGTCACATCCCCAGTGACTTCTTCCACACACGACTGCTGACCAAGCCTCGATTACATCCGACGGACTCAGAGCCTCGCTCTCGCCATGCCGTTATTGCCGGCTATGGTGAAGAGGAGACATGTCCCACGGGATGGCAGCACGGACCGGATGACATAATTCCTCACCTCCCTATCTTGGAATCTCCAGGAGGGTGCCTAACACGAATCTGCTTACTTACAGATGTGAGTGTACATTATACTGAATAAAATGTGTTTAAAAGTCTACACTTAGAGGCGCCTCTTTCTCTCCTCAACTCACCACCACCGGACAGCTCACAGTAAGCTTCTGCACAACGCGCAGCAATCAGTAAAAGGCATGTTTGGCTATTAGCACTATACGCCCCCGGTGACGAAGTCGGAAGCGAAACGCGTCGAGACGTGACCAAACGGCATTCAACAATCATTGTTTGAGGAGTGCTATGACATCCGGGCGATCTGTCTTCCACGGCATGGAGCCCGGAGAGAGGGTCTGACGGTGAATACCTCCCTGTTGCATGATATGCGTGATTTTATTATATACCAAGTGAGTGGTATTTATGGTGGATGTGAATAAATGCAATTTAAAAACGTTATTGCACTAGTGGGGATTGTCCTTTCTTTTCACATGTTCTGGAGTGCTGCAGCTGTGCATACACCTATAGAAGTGCTTTCCAGAGTGATTTTTGAGATCTATGCCTTATAGCTTAGCCACGAGAGTGGGTAAGCAACAACATTTGGTGAAGGAGCATTTTAGATCTTCCCCAGGTATGGTGGTGGTGGAGATTGGTGACCCATTATTTCATATCACAACAATCAAAAAACTCCTTGGATGTTTTTTTTATCTTATGGACTTTTAAAGGACTTTTTAGAATATCAGTTTTGTGTTTAAATGGTTACTACACATTTATGCATGCTTATGGATTATATTAAGAGGTGATGTTTTTTATCATTGCTCGTATATTTTTTTCCCCCATTTGCACTGTAGGTAAAAAGGGGATCATTATTTAGTGATTTCTAGTCCAATGTGGTGGCAGGAGGAAGTGGGAGTATAACCCCAGGGACTGCCCCATAGGCATGCTCAAGCTTTTCTCTCTGCCTAGTGTCTTACTCCTGTAGGGGGCAGCATAACCCTACGGTCATGAAGAGGAGGAGCTGTGTCCATCAATGAACGAAAGAGAAAAAACATTTATCTTTAGTTAACTTTAAAAATACCTGCCGCAGAGTCTAAGATGCTTTCTGATTAAAAAAAATAATAAAAAGGAGTGGAGTGTAATCCTAAACCCAAGATCAAAACTGTATTGTATTACAGCTTACCAGTTCTAGGCTGTACTAGTTTTCTTTTTTCCACAAATATGTTTCCCCAATCCTGTCAGCAACACACTTCCTGTCCTAGAATGATAATACTGTATTTGCTGGGGAGCAGTGTTGTCACCCTTGGTGGTTTTCCTGATTGGACTTCTATGGCAGACCCCAACAACACTGTTGGACAACGTTTGAAGCTTTGGTATACATTTTAAGCAAGAAGCCATAGAAAAAATAAGGTTATATAGTTCATAGACACAGCTCTATCCAGGTTCCAAAGTTAGAAGTGCAACTAAGGTAGCAATGCACTCATGGTAGTAGAGATGGCAAAGGGAAAGATCCCAAATATAACGTTTTAAAACGGAAACAAATTTATTTTGAAAATGTGTTAGATGTAAACAAAACCAGGTATACTATCATTCATAGTCTGAAGAACTTGACCCTGAGAGAAACTACAAATGAATGAATGAATAAATAAATATGTACAAGCTACCTCTTCCAAACCCTCACCAAAATACAAACTGTTCATGAGCTAGAACAGATGATCAATCAATCAATCAATCCACAAAGAATACAGAAGGGTTACAACCAGTCAGTTTTTTGCTGTGTGTCTCACGGTGGAGATTTTACTTAACTTGCTTCTAGAGAATCTAGAATGTACAAGAGAAAGTGAGAGAGAAGCTCTTCCAAGCAAGAGAAAATTCCCTTGGCATTGATCAGCATTTATTCTGGTATCACTCAGGCACAAAAGGGCGACTGTCCCCACTGGGAAAACAACAATAAAAAGCACTTTGCACAGTTACATTTTAAGTGTTTTCTTTTCAAACTCATCAAGATCAAGCTCTCACTGAGCTGCAAGTAGCAGTAGAAGAATCTTGAAGGTTTATCTGTGTAATGCAGGTTCCTTGGTACCCCTATTTATTTAGTGACACGGATTGATTTACTAAAACTGCAGAGTGCAAAATCTGGTGCAGCTTTGCACAGAAACCAACCAGCTTTTAGGCGTTATTGTCAAAGCTTAATTGAACAAGCTTAAGTTAGAAGCGGATTGGCTACTATGCACAGCTGCACCAGATTTTTCATTCGCCAGGTTTTAGTTAATGAAACCCACGGTGCCCCAATGATGAGTGGTCAAAAAAACAGATCAAAGCTTTCGTGGCAGCGCTTTGACAGGGAAAAGTGGAACCTTGCCCTTGAAATCATAGGCATAAAGGATGAGTTGTTGAATCCACCTGGTTTTAGCGGAACCTGAAGCAGGATGTTTCCTGCGGGTACCTTCAGGAAACGGGAGACAAACAGAGTAAAAAAAGAAGACCGAGACAAAACAGAAAGATGGCAGATTGGCAAGAGTTTGAATTCCTAGATTTTACACAGTAATACCCTAAAAATGTCAGGTTCCCCGACAAAGATGAGAAAAAAGGCAATTACCTGGTGTGCAGCCAACACTTCGACAGTCTGAGCATTCCCAGGTCTGATTCAGGTGTTCTATCGAGGAGCAAGCCATATGTGTACCACGAGATCCACAGCACTGGCAGCGCAGAATCTCCCATTTGCTATAGGTAAAAATGTGAATATTGACAAATTTATCAGCGTAGATAGACAAACTGAATAATCAAGATTATGCTGACTGAAAACACAAAAATGGAAAAAAGAGGGGTACACAAACAGTCTCATAGTGTAGTGTGGACCATTTATTACCAAAAGAAAGTAATGCACTAACAAGGGGGAGAAATGGCAGGTGCGAGTCCAAAGCATGGTCAATAAGGGGGAGCGCTAGGAAGCCCCGCTGGTATAAGCGACATACAGTATATTGAAAAGCCAAACCGGTTTCTGATAGCCCCTGCAATACCTGCTCGGTCTTCTTCAGTGGATGAGTGCAAAGAATTCTGGGATACGCACTCGTATATGCTTGTTTATACGCTGATCAGGGTTCAGGAAAGTGCGCCCCAAGTAAGTTGTTTTTTTTTTTTTTGAGAGAGAGAGAAGGAGAGGAGTTTTTCAGGTGTAAAAACACATTTTGCCCATTTACAAGTGCTGAAGTCTGAAGCCAAAAATGTTGGATTATTCTAAAAGATAGCTCATGTACTTCTCAGAACAAAGGACATCAAGTGTACAAGTGACCGAAATGTGAACAGGCACATATTACAAACAATGGATTGTGCATGTTCAGCATAGTCAGGTTTAGGGAACCAATCTACACAACACTAAGGTGTGAATGGGGGCTTAAAGTGCTTTCACTGCCTGTTCAAATAAGTAAATAGTAGTATTAAACCCTTTTTCACTTACACCATGTTAACGTACACAGTAAGGTTTTTTTTAACAGAATGTCCTTACATACAGTACATGTGTTCTTTAAATAAAAACTAGCTAGCTTCTCTGAACTTATTGTAGAGGAAATGTGCACAGTACAAGTCACAAGACCAGTCCTCTTGTTCAAAAATGTTTAAACATAAAAATTCCTAGTTTACTATCTAGAATGCGGATTGAGATAGAGGCGAGAAATTGAAGTCTATGCATGCGCACATTCATACTTCTATATCAAGCTGGCTGTATGTAGTCTGTTGCAAGTATAAATTGGTAACTTCTAGAGGCAGCCTCCCAAAACCCTCCTGTCATTGACAAATTCAAGGCCCTGCCAGAACAGGAAAAGTTCCAACACTTGCAACCAAGCCACTCCCGTCCTTGTAAGCCTACTGGTGTGTTGACTGGCAAACAGTAATAGAAATACGTAGGGTGCAGGAAGGGGCAGGCATGCTTCAGTACTTTAGGAAGTGCTTGAAGCTTTACCTATCAGAACAACCTAGCTATCAGCTTGGATTAGAAGGACATAATGTCAGTAAATGATACCTTGATGAGCAAACAAATTAGAATACGCTAAGCGCAGTTGTCTGGCTAAGTTTAATAAACAATGGGAAGATTGGCTCACCACTTGATGTGTAGCATACGTACTACACTAATATTAGATAGGCTACTCTCTTGACATGAATCTATTTGTTGCTCTGGTTACTCCAAAACCTTTTCATAGTTCTTGTCCTGCTCTTTGGGCCTCACCGTATGAGAAAATACTTATATAGATATTGGGCTGGAAACTGAACCCAAGGGATGGAATGGTTGTAGACTGCTTGGAGGTTACATAGATGACGTGAGATATAAAAGTTTTAGAATGTGTCTATTATTATTATTATTACTCCTTTATTGCACAACAGTCATAAACAAAATGTGTCTCAATGCTGATAAATCAAGTTCTACCAGCATGTGTTTGTGATTTTTATGTGTGTAAAAAATAAGAGTTTTGTAAGATCTTACAGTAAAAACTTTTTCTCTGATGTCCATTGACAGACGCAGCCTCATCTTCATGAGCTGTGTGGGTTATGTTGCCACCTGCAGGAGCAGTCTAGGCAGTACGTTAGTACAAAGTTTTTACATATACACGCCCACGGGGCTGTCCCTCCAGACATAACCCTCACAGACAGCCCAGCACATCAGTTTCGTTGCAAGCAGTGAAGACAAAAAAAACATCCCCATCAGAGGGACAGGTGCTGTGTCTGGCAATGGACATCAAAGAAAAAGATTTAACGGTAAGATCTTACAAAAATCTTATTTTCTCTATCGTCCATTGACAGACGCAGCCTCATCGTGATGAACGCAACCAGAAAGTAATGTAAAATCCAAAGGCTGAACCTAGCCAACTTGGTAACATGAAGCTCAACCAAAACATGAGCTCACCCAGGTAAAAGACCCCTAAGAGAGAAAAAAAAAAAATAAATAAAAACATTCTCTTATGAAAAACAGCAGCCTGCAAAACCTTGCAGCTAAAAGAGGCATCCAAAGAAGCCAACAAATCCACCTTGAAAAATATTGTAAAGGTGTGCACAGACGACCAAGTCGCTGCCTTACAAACCTGTACAACCGAGGCCTGATGGCGAAAAGTCCAAGAGGCACTCAGCGCTCTAGTAGAATGAGCTTTCACAGGGAAAGGAGGAACCTGACCCTTGTGTGCATAACCCTGAACAACCGTCTGCCTGATCCATCTGGAAATGGTTGCAGTGGACGCAGCCAAACCTTTACGAGGACCGTCCGTAAGGACAAAGAGAGAGTCCGATTTCCTGAAGGCCTCAGTAACCGTCAGATAAGCCCTTATCGCCCGAGCCACATCCAGAGAGTGCAAGGCAATTTCTTTGGGATATCTAGGCTTAGGACATAAGGAAGGCAACACGATTCACTCATTAAGGTGAAAAATCGACACCACCTTAGGGAGAAAAACTGAATTTTTGTAAAATCTTACCGTAAAATTCCTTTCTCTGAGTCCTCCGACAGTCGCCGCCCATTCACACAGTCTTCACCAATGGGTATTGACCTTTGCTCCGCAGGAGTAGCTAGGCACAAGACTTGTTGGTAACAAAAGCTTTTAGCATAGACACACCCCTAGGGGCTGTCCCACTAGTCAATACCTCCCTGCACCAGCATTCCCAAATCAGTTTGGTAGCATAGCAGTAAGAGTACACAAAACCCCAAAAGAGGGAAGGGGGGCGGCGACTGTCGGAGGACTCAGAGAAAGGAATTTTACGGTAAGATTTTACAAAAATTCAGTTTTCTCTTACGTCCTCCGACAGTCGCCGCCCATTCACACAGTCTTCACCAATGGGATGTCCCAAAGCAGTGTAGACATGAGGGGTGGGAGACGCAGCCGCAGAAAAAGCAACGCAGTACCCACATCAGAGAAAGGAACCTTACACAGGGTAAGAGAACCAGCTGGGCAACAGGAAACGTGCTCAACAGGAGCAACAACCCAGGAAAGACAAATAACCCAGGGGTAAAACACCCCAACAGCCAAAGACCCAAAAAAAAAAACAGGGTCCCTAAGGCACTGCCGCACTGAGAACTTTACGACCAAAGGAGGCATCGGCTGATGCCTGAACATCCACCTTATAAAACTTGGAGAAGGTGTGCACGGACGACCAAGTCGCCGCCTTACACACCTGGGCCACTGAAGCCTGATGCCGAAAAGCCCAAGACGCACTCAAAGACCTGGTAGAGTGCGCCTTCACAGGGAAGGGCGGAACCCTTTCCTTCAAGGCATAGGCCTGCACAATGGTCTGTCTGATCCATTTGGCGATGGTCGCAGCCGACGCCGCCATGCCCTTCCGAGGTCCCTCCGGAAGGACAAAGAGGGAATCCGACTTGCGAAAAGATTTAGTGGACGACAGGTAAACCCTGATCGCCCGGACAACATCCAAGGAATGCAAGGCAACCTCCTTAGGATGTTTTGGCTTCGCGCAAAGCGAAGGCAAGACAATGTCTTCATTAAGGTGAAAATCCGAGATCACTTTCGGAAGAAAGGACGGGTTAGGTCGCAAAGACCACCTTATCCTTGTGAAGCACCAAGTAGGGAGAGCTGCAGGACAACGCTGCCAGCTCCGACACCATGCGAGCCGAAGTGATCGCCACCAAAAAGGCGACCTTTTTGGACAGCAGAGGTAACGAGATCTCCCTGATCTTTTCAAAGGGAGTGTGTTGCAACACGGACAGAACCAAGTTCAAGTCCCACGGAGGCAAGGGCTCCCTCCGAGGAGGGGCCAAATGACACACCCCTTGAACAAAGGTGCGAATTAAGGAATTTGACGCCACAGGGCGCTGAAAAAGAACGGCCAATGCAGAAATCTGGCCCTTTATCGTGGCCAGCGCCAAACGCTGGTCCACACCCGTCTGGAGGAAAGCCAGCACTCTCGACACCGAGTATGAGCGAGGGGAATACCCCCTGGACTCACACCAGGCAAAATACGCTTTCCAAGTACGGTAATAAATCTTCCCCGAAGAGGCTTTTCTAGCCTTGATCAAAGTGGGAATGACCTCAGGGGAGAGACCCTTGTCCCTCAGGACCTGGCTTTCAACAGCCAGGCCGTTAAAGCCAGCGACTGTAAAGCAGGAAGGAATATCGGCCCTTGAGACAGAAGGTCTTCCCGGATCGGCAGGCGCCACGGAGGTTCGACCAAATGAACGAGGTCTGCGTACCAAGACCGGCGAGGCCAGTCCGGTGCCACCAGAATCACCTTGTGCGGTTCCGAGGCCAACCTGCAAAGGAGCCTGGACAGCAGCTGAATTGGAGGAAAGGCATACATTAGACGATACTGATGCCAGGGCGCCACCAACGCGCCCGAGGAATCCACCCGAAGATCGCGCGTCCTTGCCACGAACCTTTCCACCTTGTTGTTTAGATGAGACGCGAACAGGTCCACATCCGGTGAACCCCACCTCGCGCACAACATCTAGAAGACATCCGGGTGTAGGGACCATTCCCCCTGGTCCAGGGTCTGGCGGCTCAGATAATCCGCCTGCCAGTTCTCCACCCCCGGTATGTTACTGCCGTTATCGCCGGGACGTGCGTCTCGGCCCAAGACAGAATGTCGGTCACTTCCCGAGCCGCTCGGGCACTCCTGGTGTCCCCTTGGTGGTTGATGTAAGCCACAGCGGTGGCATTGTCCGTCTGAAACCGAACTGGACGGCCCTGAAGCCGTCCCGACCATTGGAGAAGGCAAAGCTTTATCGCTCTCAATTCCAGAATGTTGATCGGAAGGGAGGATTCCTCCTTTGACCAAGTTCCCTGGGCGGACAGGTTGCCCAGAACACCACCCCAGCCCGACAGGCTGGCATCCGTGGTGACTACCGTCCAGAACAACGGACGAAAAGACTTGCCCCCGACACCGCCGGGGACTGGAGCCACCACAGAAGACTCCTTCTGGTGCGGTGGCTCAATGAGACCCGCAGATCCAGAGACTGCAGTCGCCCGTCCCACTTGGCAAGAATCTCCGCCTGGAGACCCCGCGTGTGAAACTGAGCAAAAGGGATCGCTTCGAAGGCCGTGACCATCAACCCCAGGCATCTCATGCATGTCCTGAGAGACGAGAATCGGTTGTCCCTGAGGGACCTGACTTTGTCCTGAAGCGTCCGGAGCTTGTCCTCCGGCAGGAAAACCTTCGCCTGAACAGAGTCCAGAACCATCCCCAGATAGGGAAGGCGAACCGAAGGACACAGAGTCGACTTCGGAACGTTTATGGTCCAACCGAACTCCTGGAGAGTCTGCACCGTGGTGGACAGGTCGGTCAACAGGCTCTGGCTGGCATTCGACCTTAACAGGAGATCGTCCAGATATCCCAAGACCACAATGCCCTGGGCACATAACAGGGCCAGAACCTTGGTAAAAACCCGCGGAGCTGAAGCGAGACCGAAAGGTAATGCCACAAACTGGTAGTGTTCCTCCGCAATGGCGAATCGAAGGTACCTCTGGTGGCCCTCGAAAATGGGGATGTGTAGGTACGCATCCTTCAAATCGATGGAGGCCATGAATTCTCCCGGGCTCAGGGCAGCCACCACTGAGCGCAGGGATTCCATGCGGAACTTCCGAACACGCACGAAGCGGTTCAGAGCTTTTAAGTCCAGAATCGGACGCACCTTGCCCTCCTTTCTGGGCACAGTGAACAGATTGGAGTAAAACCCCCGAAATCTGTCCGATGAGGCACCGAAAACCACCACCCCCTGGGCCCGCAGGTCCCGCACCGCTAGGTGCAGATCCCGCAAACGCTCCGGAGGTTGAAGATTTGAGGGAAAAAATCTGCCCGCCGGCCGAGAAAGGAATTCGATCTTGTAACCCGATCGACCGATTTCCTGATGCGGAGCAGCCAAGGTTGGAAGAAGGTTGGATGCGGAGCAGCCAAGGTTGGAGGAAACCGCGCAAACGTCCCCCCACCCCAGAAACTAGTCAGGGCGTCCCTTCAGGCTGAAGCGGAGTGGGTCACAGAACCGACTTGTCCGGATTTCTGCTTACCTGCCCACGGCTTCTTCTGGGTGCCTTGGCCTTTGAAGGGCTTGCCCTTGGATTGCGACCTAAAGGCACGAAAGGACCCTTGAGAGGGCCTAAATGAAGGGTTCCGCTTGCCACGAAATGACTTGTTCTTGGGATTCTGGGGCAAGAGAGTACTCTTGCCCCCAGTAACTCCTTTTACCAGAGTATCCAAAGCCTCGCCGAAAAGGCGTGAACCAGCGTAGGGAAAATCCGCTACCGTCTTGCGAGATGATTGGTCGACCGACCAACTTTTCAGCCATATCAGACGACGGTTAAGTATCGCGACACTAGACAGGCGTGCAGCCAAAGGGGCCTCATTCAAGGCCGCATCGCACAAGTACATGACTCCCTGATGGATCTGGTCCACCATAGCCAGCGTGGTCGGCGGAGCTGAATCAGCCACCAGGGTGCGTCTGAGCACCTTTGTCCAATCGGCCACCGCCTGGGCTGCCATAACCGGAGCAAAAATAGGCTTGAGCATAGAGCCAGCCACCATATATGCATGACGGGCAAGAGACTCCAACCTCCTTTCCGTAGGATCCTGGAAAACCGGGGTATCCTCAGTAGGAACCAGGGTAGCCTTGTTTAAAACGGCTACAGCGTGATCCACTTGAGGTGCTACACACCAGTGCTCGTCGGTGGAAGGCGCAAAGGGATAAAGCAGTTTAAACCTACTGGGTACTGTAAAGGGCTTCTTTAAAGTGCGCCATTGTTCATTAACAGTATGATGAAACTCCGCAGGGCAGGGAAAAACCTGCGCTGATTTGCGAGTTCTATGTGTCCCAAAGGAGGACACCCTAGCAGGAGGAGTGGGCTCATCCTCCAGGTGCAGCATATCCTTTATGGAGGCAATCAGCTCATCCATGAGTGCAAGCTCTTCAGGCGAGCCAGGGGGAGAAGTATCAACCCCTTCCACCTCCGCCTCCCCCTCAGACCCCATAAGGTCTAGGGATGAGCGAGACCCTGAAAAGGGCACGCCAGCCACAGCAGCCACATCGCCCTCTGATTAGAGGAAATGGATAACCTGGCCCTCTTTGCAGAACGTTCAGCCATCAGCACCTGCATCTGAGATACCAAGGACGCCACTACAGTGGCCAGATCAGGGAAAATGGCTGCTCGGCATAAGGGAATAGAGGCTACAGGAAGATGGCCGCCGACATGTGCTCAGATCGAGCGCGCATGTCACCGCCAAAATGGCGCCGATTGGCGCCACAGCACACCGCACCGAACTCTGCACAAGGCCCAGGAACAGGCCGCCCACAGTATGTACAAAAAAATGGCAGACCGCAATAGCGGTCGCCGTCACAGCATGTCTGCACTCACATCGCTCTAAAAGAAACTTTTACAGCAGAGCGAGAGGGCCCCCCCCGCAGCACAAATAAAGGCATTTAACCCCCACAGGGATCGTAGCAGGGAGCCCGCACATAACAGACATGGGGGGAACACACAGCCACAGACTGACACCCCAGACAGATGGTCCCCACACAGAAGGTGCTTACCGTGCCGGATGGCGTGGGGAACCGTCTCAAAAGCAACAAACCGCTATCCTTTATGACAGGGAGTGCCGCAGCCGGGACACAGGAGACCGCAGCACATGACCGCAGAAGGCGTCCAGTGAGGTAGCCACCTCACAGGCAGCATCCCTGCAGCGAGCAGGGATGGGTCGTTCAGGGCGCCAGGGCGAACCGTAGCCTAACGCTCGATGGCAGGCTGGGGATCCATCTGGCCCTCAGCCCTGGGATCCAGGGCGGCCAGTCCGATACCCAGCTCCGCATGATGCATCTTCATCCGAAGATCCCTATCTAAGAGCTGACAAAATAACAGCTAGTAAAGTAAAGAGAAAACACTTGAAATAAAATCAAAAAAGTGTAGAAGGCTGAGACTGAAGCCCCACCACAGGAAAGCCTGACTACTCCTGAGCTAGGCAAAATCAAACTGAGTTGGGAATGCTGGTGCAGGGAGGTATTGACTAGTGGGACAGCCCCTAGGGGTGTGTCTATGCTTAAAGCTTTTGTTACTAACAAGTCTTGTGCCTAGCTACTCCTGCGGAGCAAAGGTCAATACCCATTGGTGAAGACTGTGTGAATGGGCGGCGACTGTCGGAGGACGTAAGAGAAAGATGGTTTTAGCTGGAGGACCACTTTATCCCTGTGGACAACCAAATAAGGCGAACAACAGGATAGCGCTGCCAACTCAGAGACTCTGCGAGCAGAAGTAATACCCACTAGGAAGGCAACCTTGTGTGACAAGGAAAGCAGAGAAATCTCCCCGATATTCTTTAAGGGAGGCTTTTGAAGAACAAAACCAAACCAGATTGAGATCCCACGGCGATAACGGGGATCTCCTCGAAGGAGCCAGATGACCCCCTGGATGAAAGTGCGAATCAAGCTATTACTGGCCAATGGACGTTGGAAGTAAAGAGCCAAGGCCAACACCTGCCCCTTGATTGTACCCAACGCCAAGCGCTGCACAACCCCTTTTTGTAAAAAGGCCAAAACCCTAGCTATAGAAAACAAGCGAGGGCGCAGCTGCAGCAATTCACACCATGAAATGTACGATTTCCACATGCGATGATAGATCTTCCTGGAAGTTGACTTCCTGCCCTTTAAAAGGGTAGGAATCACAGAGTCAGACAGACCTCTAACCCTCAACACCTTGCTTTCAACAGCCAAGCCATTAAAGCCAGCGACCGTAAAGCAGAATAGAAGATCGGTCCTTGGGAGGGTCTACGACCATTTTTACCAGGTCTGCGTACCAAGACCGCCGAGGCCAGTCTGGTGCCACCAGAACGACCGGAATGCCTTCCATCGCCACCTGGCGAAGAAACCTGGGCAGCAGTACAAGCAGAGGGAAGGCATAAATCAGGCGATACTGGCTCCAAGGAGCCACCAGAATGTCTCTGGCGTCTGCCAGAGGATCCCGAGACCTGGCCACAAACCTCTGAACTTTCCTGTTGAGGCGAGACGCAAACAGATCCACCTCCGGAGTCCCCCATCAGGCACACAGGAGATAAAAACACCTCCGGATGAAGGGACCATTCCCCTTGATCCAACATCTGACGACTCAGGTAATCCGCTTGCCAATTCTCCACCCCCGGAATGTGGACTGCGGAAAGAGCCGGGACATTTAGTTCCACCCAAAACAGAATCTCGGCCACCTCCTCGGCTGCCAGGACACTCTTGGTGCCCCCTTGATGATTGATGTAAGCCACCGCCGTGGCATTGTCTGACTGTGTCCAAACCGGAGAGCCGCGTAGCTGACCCGTCCAGTGAAGCAGGCAGAGCTTGATCGCTCTCAGCTCCGAAGTGGGGGTTCCGCCAACCGAGGGGTATGCTGCGTTTCCAGGTCATCGCGTCCCGGCAAGGCATCCACTTGCAGGCACGTCCCCATCCGGAAAAGGGGCAATGTCGTGGCTAGGCCTAGTGCGGGACTATAACCTGCTCAAGCTCGTAGGCCAGGCTGGGGGGGGGGGGGGGGCCATAAGGATCTAGATTATCCAGTGCGGAGCCCCAGCCGGCATCGTTGCTTGTATATCACAAGGAAAATCTTCCCTGAACACTAGCTAGCAAGTGAGTAAAGTGAAATAAAAAAATATTCTGAAAAGAATACAAAAAACTGAGACCGGAGTCCCAGCAGGAAACATAGGTCCTACTCCTTCTCAAGGCAGAAACAAACTGATGTGCTCGGCTGTATCTGTGAGGGTTATTGCTGGAGGGACAGCCCCGTGGACGTGTATATGTAAAAACTTTGTACTAATGTACTGCCTAGACTACTCCTGCAGATGGCAGCATAACCCACACAGCTCATGAAGAGGAGGCTGCGTCTGTCAATGGACGATAGAGAAACTTTAGTTTCTTTTTGTAAACCATGTAAAAATCCTAAGTATCAAATTCAAAAAGAAGGCTTTAATGTCAGTTTCTTTAAAGTAAGTTAAGATGGGTGTTAGATTTTAGCTGCATAGCATTATTAGCTCACTGAATAGTGCCATGTATTGCTGGAACTGCTTTTTAATCATCTCACAGCAAGTGTGATTGCCAAAACCAGATACTCACCTCTCTGGTTCACTATATTCTCGACCAAATAGGCACACACACTTTTTAACATCACATCGCTGATATCTGACCAATAGCTCTTGAAAAGCGTTTTCTTCCAACTCCCATGAGGCATCTCTAAACAGGTAAGAAGAAGAAGAAAAAAAAAAAACACAAAAAAGGTCAAGAACATTTTTTACCTCTTAGCCAAAACCTTTTAGTGAATTACATAACATAAAAAAAAAAAAAAAATATCAGGGATGCCCTTTTACAAGGGTGAGGGCTGGACTCCAAGCTTGGTGGAGAGTACAAATAAATCAAATGACTGCTATAGTGTTTCAGCTCTCTAATGCCCAGTGCAGCACCAGCAGGGTCTAAAAGAGTCAGCTGGCATAGAATAAAAGGATGAGAGCACAAAGCTGCAGAAATCAGTCCAGATATAAATGTTTGACGGTCTTTAAAGGGCTATAACAAAAACATACCTTTCTGGAATATGGATTCCCATATGTAGCATTTCTTTCTGAAACAGATCCTCGTTGTTGCATACTGTGCAGCGGAAGAAAAATAATCCAGCGCTAAGTGCTTGGTACTGTTGGTGAGGGGATAAAAAAAAAAAAAAGAAGATTTAGTTAGATGTAAGGTGAGCGGGCTTGTACACCCTTTGGTGTATTCTGCACTGAACATTTGCACGGTTTATTTGCGATTCACTGCGTGTTGACTGTTATTTTCTTTTATTTTCTGAGATTGGGAAGTTTATTTCCGACCCACAGCTCCATATCACTTGGTGAAGGATACTTTGCAATACATTTATTATTATTCATTAGTATCAGTTTGCTTTTTATTCAATTGATGTATATCACTTTTCATTTTACATCATTGATGATCACGTTACACCAGCCCTGCAGTGCAAAATTCCAATTTCCCTTTGGAGATAGTGCGAGAGTTTCAAATCACTTATTAGTATCCAAACAAACAATCCAAAAAGGGAGTTCATTTTCCACCCAATTTGCTGTGGAGAAAAACAATGTAAACAAAAAAGGTTTCATCAGGGGCAAGATTTTAATTATGTCTTAGTGCCGGTTCACACTTCCGTGTTTGCGGAGATGGCATGTAATTCGGAGCGCACTGCTCCTAATTACATGCGATCTGATGTGCGGATGAGAGTTCAGCCATACACTTTGTATGGCTGAATTCGCACTGTATCTGCAACAAACACGCACATGAGGCTTTTTTTGAGCCGCAGTAGAATTGGATCACATAGTGGTTCACACTGGTGCGATCCGATTCTGTGGGTACTTGCAGATCGCACTGCGATATGCGATCGCAACTGGGGGTGTCAACTTTAAATTGACACCCCCTGCGTATCGCATATGGCAGTGTGAACTGCCAGATGTGCGGATGCGACGCGGGAACACGCTGCATACTCGCAGCGTTCCCGCATCGCAGAAGTGTAAACCGGCACTCAAAAGGGAAAAAAATGAATTTTTGTAAAATCTTACCTGTAAAATTCCTTTCTCTGAGTCCTCCGACAGTCGCCGCCTTCTCTAAGTCATCACTATTGGGTATTGACTTCCGCTCCAGAGGAGTAGCTAGGCATAAGACTTAGTCAAAAGAACAAAAGCATTTGCATAGACACACCCATGGGGGCTGTCCCACTGGTCAATACCCCCTTGCAGTGAACACTCTCAACTCAGTTTGGTAGCATAGCAGTAAGTGTACAAGAAAACCCCAAAAGAGGGGCGGAGGCGGCGACTGTCGGAGGACTCAGAGAAAGGAATTTTACAGGTAAGATTTTACAAAAATTCCGTTTTCTCTTACGTCCTTTGACAGTCGCCGCCTCCTCTAAGTCATCACTATTGGGATGTCCCAAAGCAGTGTAGACATGAGGGGTGGGAGACGCAACCGTAGAAAAGGTAACGCAGTACCCACATCAGAGAAAAGAACCTTACACGCACAGTAAGAGATCAACAGGAGCAACAGCCCAGGAAAGCAAATAACCCAGGTGCTAACACCCCAACAGCCAGGGACCCACAAAAAAAACACAAGGGTCCTTTAAGGCACTGCCGCACTGAGAACCTTGCGGCCAAAGGAGGCAACAGCTGATGCCAGAACATCCACCTTATAGAATTTGGAAAAGGTGTGCACCGACGACCAAGTCGCAGCCTTGCACACCTGGGCCACCGAGGCACGATGCCAATAGGCCCAGGAAGCACTCAAAGATCTGGTAGAGTGTGCCTTAACAGGGAAGGGTGGAACCCGTTCCTTCAAAGCATAGGCCTGTTCAATGGTCTGTCTGATCCATTTGGCAATGGTCGCTGCAGATGCAGCCATGCCCTTCCGAGGTCCCTCGGGAAGGACAAAGAGGTAATCAGTCTTCCGAAAGGATTCCGTAGACGACAGGTAAACCCTGATCGCCTGGACAACATCCAAGGAATGCAATGAAACCTCCTTAGGATGCTTACGCTTCGTACAAAGCGAAGGCAGGACAATGTCCTCATTAAAGGTGGAACTCAGAGACCACCTTAGGAAGAAAAGACGAATGAGGTCGCAAGACCAACTTATCGTTTTGGATCACCAAGTAGGGAGAGCGGCAAGACCACGCCGCCAGCTCCGACACTCTGCGAGCCGCAAGTGATCGCCACTAAAAAGGCCACCTTCTTAGACAGCAGAGGCAACGATATCTCCCGGATGTTTTCAAAGGGAGCACGCTGTAACACGGACAGAACCAAGTTCAAGTCCCGTGGAGGTAAAGGCTCCCTCCTAGGAGGAGCCAAATGTCGCACACCTTGAATGAAGGAGCGAATCAAGGAATGAGACGCCACAAGGCGTTGGAAAAGAATAGCCAGTGCAGACACCTGGCCCTTAATCGTGGCCAGCGCCAGGCGCTGGTCCACACCAGTCTGGAGGAAAGCTAACACTCTCGACACGGGGCACGAGCGAGGGGAGAACCCCCTGGACTCACACCAGGCGAAATAAGCCTTCCAGGTACGGTAATAGATTTTACCGGATGAGGTTTTCCTAGCCTTGATTAGAGTAGGAACGACCTCAGGGGCGAGACCCCCGTCTCTCAGGACCTGGGTCTCAACAGCCAGGCTGTTAAAGCCAGCGACTGTAAAGCAGGATGGAAGATCGGTCCCTGAGACAGTAGATCTTCCCGCAGTGGCAGCCGCCAAGGAGGCGTCACTGCCAGGTGAACAACGGCGGCGTACCAGGACCGGCGCGGCCAGTCCGGCGTTATCAGAATCACCAAGCGTGGTTCCGAGGCTAACCTGCGAAGGAACCTGGACAATAACTGAATCGGAGGAAAGGCATACATCAGACGATACTGATGCCATGGGGCCACCAACGCGTCCGAGGCGTCTGACAGAGGATCGCGCGTCCTTGCCACGAACCTTTCCACCTTGTGGTTTAGCCGAGATGCGAACAGATCCACGTCCGGGGATCCCCACTTCGCACACAGCATCTGGAAGACCTCCGGGTGTAGGGACCATTCCCCCTGGTCCAGGGTCTGGCGGCTCAGATAGTCGGCCTGCCAATTCTCCACACCCGTGATGCGAACTGCTGAAATCGCCGGAACATGAGTCTCGGCCCAAGACAGAATGTCAGGTCACCTCCCGGGCCGCCCGGGCACTCCTGGTGCCCCCTTGGTGGTTGATGTAAGCCACCGTGGTAGCATTGTCCGTCTGTACCCGAACAGGACGGCCCCGAAGTCGATCCGACCACTGGAAGAGACAGAGCTTGATCGTTCTCAATTCCAACACATTGATCGGAAGGGAGGATTCCTCTCCCGACCAAGTGTCCTGGGCAGACAGGTTGCCCAGGACCCCACCCCAGCCCGACAGGCTGGCATCCGTGGTAATCACTGTCCACAGCAACGGACGGAAGGACTTGCCTTCCGACACCGCCGGGGACTGGAACCACCACAGAAGATCCATTCTGGTCCGGCGACTCACTGAGACACCCAGATCCAGGGACTGAGGCAGTCTGTCCCACCTGGCCAGAATCTCCGCTTGAAGAGACCGCTTGTGAAACTGAGCAAAAGGTATCGCCTCGAAGGCCGATACCATCAACCCCAGGCACCGCATACAGGTTCTGAGTGACGAAGATGGTTTGTCCCTGAGGGACCTGATCTCGTCCTGCAAGGTCCGGAGCTTGTCCTCCGGCAAGAACACCTTTGCCTGAGCAGAGTCCAGGATCATTCCCAAATAGGGAAGACGAACCGATGGAGACAAGGTAGACTTTGGTACGTTGATGGTCCATCCGAACTCCTGGAGCGTCTGTACCGTGGTGGACAGATCGTGCAGTAGATCCTGGCTGACACTAGATCTTAGGAGGAGATCGTCCAGATACCCCAAGACCGCAATGCCCTGTGCCCGTAGCAGGCCCAGAACAGGCGCCAGCACTTTGGTAAAGACCCTTGAAGCCGAAGCGAGACCAAAAGGTAACACCACAAACTGATAGTGGTCCTCCGCGATAGTGAACCGAAGGCATCCTTCAGGTCTATAGAGGCCAGGAATTCTCCTGGACTCAGGGAGGCCACCACCGAACGGAGAGATTCCATACGGAACTTCCGAACGCGCACAAAGCGGTTCAGCGCCTTCAGGTCCAGAATAGGACGTACCTCCTTTCAGCGCACAGTGAACAGATTTGAATAAAACCCCCGAAACCTGTCCCGATGAGGCACCGGGACAATCACCCCCTGGGCAAGGAGGTCCTGCACCGCTTGATGCAGATCCAGCAGGCGCCCTGGAGGCAAATGAAGATTTTAGGGAAAAAAATCTGTCCGCTGCCCGTGAAAGGAATTCGATCTTGTATCCTGATCGAATGATTTCCTGAACCCACCTGTCCGGAATTCGGAGCAGCCAAGGTTGGCGCAAAACGTCCCCCCACCCCTGAAACGGGTGAGGGCGCCCCTTCAGGCAGAGGCGGATTGACCCGCCGAACCGGCATTGCCGGACTTCTGCTTGCCCGCCCAGGGCTTCTTCTGGCTACCTTGGCCCTTGAAGGGCTTGCCCTTGGTTCGATTCCGAAAGGCACGAAAGGACCCCTGATTGGGTCGAGAGGTGGAACCCCGTTTGCCACGAAAGGACTTCTTCTTCGGGTTCTGGGGCAGCATGGTGCTCCTACCCCCCGTGACGCCTTTTACCAAGGTCTCCAACGCCTCGCCAAAAAGGCGAGAACCTGCATAGGGAAAATCAGCAACTGTTTTCCGTGACGTCTGGTCAGCTGACCAGCTCTTCAGCCAGATCAAGCGACGGTTAAGCACCGCAACACTAGATAGGCATGCGACTAAAGGGGCCTCATTCAAGGCCGCATCGCACAAATACATGACTCCTTGGTGAATTTGGTCCACCATGGCCAACGTGGCAGGCGGGGCAGAATCCGACACGAGGTTGCGCCTAAGCACCTTTGTCCAATCAGCCACCGCTTGAGCCACCACCAGAACGGACGCGAAAACAGGTTTGAGCAAGGAACCCGCCACCGCGTAGGAATGGCGGGCAAGAGACTCCAACCTCCTGTCCGTGGGATCCCAAAAAACCAGGGTCTCCTCAGTAGGAATCAAGGTAGCCTTGTTCAACACAGCCACAGTGTGATCCACCTGTGGAGGCACACACAATCGCAATTCTGTAGCCGGTGCAAAGGGATAAAAGCATCTTAAACCGACTAGGTACCATGAATGGACGTTTTAAAGTGCGCCACAGTTCATTCACAGTGTAATGAAACTCAGCGGGGCAGGGAAAAACCTGCGCCGACTTGCGGGTCCTGCGTGTACCAAAAGAGGACACAATGCCTGGAGGACTGGGCTCATCCTCCAAGTGTAGCGTCTCTTTCACAGAGGAAATCAACTCGTCCATAGTTGCGCGTTCCTCAGACGACCACGGGGGAGAAACATCAACCCCCTCAGACCCCAGAGGGTCCAGGGATGAGTGAGACCCTGAAAAGGGCACGCCCGCCGCAGCAGCCACATCACCATCTGAATCAGAGGATATAGATAATCTGGGCCTTTTCCTAGCAGCACGTTCAGCCATCAGCACCTCCATTTTGGACACTAAAGACGCCACTACAGCGGCTAAATCAGGCATAACAGGGGCCACAGCAGGACTGGGTTCCCCCACCAGATCTGTAGGGAATTTGCTGTCCTGAGAGTCCATTGCCCAAGGTAAAAATAACAGTGCAATAAAAAGGCACTGGCCCTTTAAAACCGCTGCGAAGTGTGCAGCCCACCGCTATATGTACAGTGACAGCGGAGACAGTCTGCAGAGCCCCACAGAGTGTTACCACATTGATCGCTGCTTCAGAGGAAAAGGAAGGGAGGTCATGAGAGGCTGAACTATAAGCTGCAAATAACCCAGGGAAAATGGCTGCCCATAGAACTGAATGGGAGGCTCCGGTAAAATGGCCTGCCGAACATCTGCATGGAACGATTCTTTCTGCCGCACGCAAGATGGCACCAACACAGCATGTAAATCAGCCCACAGTGAAGCCAAACATGCTTGCCCAAAGTAAAGATGGCGGACCGCGCGTTTTTTCCCCGCAGCGGCCGCCACACACACACACATCGTCTGCATCCCCAAACACACACCGAAGTGACACAGGGGAAGGGGCCCCCCCAAATATACACAGCACCGCAGCGCATGTACAAAAAAGACCCCCGCAGGGATCGCAACAGGGAGCCCCACACCGGCACAGACATGGGGAACACACAGCAACACAGGACTGCCACCCCAGACAGAGGCCCCACAAAGAAGTACTTGCCTGTACCAGATGGCGTGGGGTGCCTCTCAGAACAGAAAGCCGCTGTCCTCATCTGACAGGGAATGCCGTTTAGCCAAGGACATTACACTGCAGTATCGCAGATGTGTCCAGTGAGGTAGCCACCTCACAGCTTCATCCCTGCTGCGAGCGTTCATAATGCCAGGACGAACCATGGCTGAACGCTCGATGGCGGGCTGGGGGTCCCTCTGACCCTCTGCCCTGGAGAACCAGGGCGGTCAGTCCGATTCCCAGCTCCGCATGAATCCATCTTCATCCGAAGAGTCGACTAAAAACTAAAGCTGACAAAAGAAACAGCTAGTAGAACAAGAAAAAAACTGACATTTTTAAAAGAAAATCAAATAAAAAAAAAAAAAAAAAGAAGAAGATTAGAAAGACTGAGACTGTAGCCCCAGCACAGGGAAAGCCTAACTATTCCTGACGCTAGGCAGAAACAAACTGAGTTGGGAGTGTTCACTGCAGGGGGGTATTGACCAGTGGGACAGCCCCCATGGGTGTGTCTATGCAAATGCTTTTGTTCTTTTGACTAAGTCTTATGCCTAGCTACTCCTGCGGAGCGGAAGTCAATACCCAATAGTGATGACTTAGAGGAGGCTGCGACTGTCGGAGGATGAAAGAGAAAATAAAAATAAATAAAACAAACCTACACAATTGCTTTAATTAACATGCTTGGGGGAAGCCCAAAGTCTGCACATGAAGTGGCACGCCTTAAGAACGTACTCCAGCAAAAAGGAGATAGAAATAAAATAAATAAATAAAAAAAGGATGACTTTTGGCTGCAGCAGCCAGAAGTTCAGGTGTGCGGGTGAACCGGCCAAATCTAGTTATTTTGGTTTTCCAGTTTAGGTAACAGCCTGGGCTCTGGTTTAACTTCTGGTCAATCTGAACCCGAAGCGCATCCCATGTCACCTTCAAAGAGCAAGCATCACAAATAATCACTGTTAAGTGTAGGCTCAGGATCGTGGAGCACAGGATTGAAAAGTAGAGCTCTCCATTTCAAGGGATTTATAGCTTATATCTATTTAGGAGCAAAGAATTGTGTAAGTCTCTGGAAGCCTTTAGGTTATGCTAGCTTTAAAGGGATTGTAAAAACTTAAAAAAAAAAAATATTTAAAATAAACATGTCACACTAACCTGCTCTGTGCAGTGGTTTTGCACAGAACAGCCCTGATCCTTCTTTTCTCAGGTCCCCTGCAAGCACTCCTGGCTCCTCCCCCCCTGCTGAATGCCCCCATAGCAGCTTGCTATGAGGGCACTTGTGCGGGCTCGCTCCCAAGCCGCACTTTGGGAGCTCCATGCAGAAGGTTTTTACACCTTCATCCATATAACATGTAAAAAAAACCTTTAGCCTTTCAACCTAAATACCCAGTGCAGCAAAGTCCATCCACAATGCAAAGCAAGATACAAATAATCATCAACCTTTTACAGGGTTGTAATGGAGGAGTTGCAATGGTTTTACTTCATACCCAACTGCTATGTAGTAACAGGATAGCAAGGATGGACACATATCCAATCATTCAGCACAGTGTAATATTCAGCTTCTGGAGACTGCAGATTAGATGATCTGCATTGTTTTAAAGGAGGGAGAGAATTAGGACTGCATCACCCAATACTTTGTGTAGGTGTTATTTTTTTATCAGCTTGTTAAGAGGTGTATAAAGCATCTACATAAAAGCACAATGGTTGCATAACCTTGTTTTAATTCACACTTCAAAGGGCATTATGAAAAAAAAAAAAAAAAAAAATCTGAATGAAGCACATACTTGCACACATTCTCTATGAAACCAGGATGTTTTGCAACAAGGTCCTCGTAAGACATGGTAAGAAGGAACATGGTTCACTGGTTCCAAACAAATTGTGCAGGCTGAAGATTCATGGGGTTCACTTCGTAGAAAAGTTTGCACTGGCCGATGCTCCCAGCAATATGACCTACACAAAAAAAAAATAAAAAAAAAAGGGTTGCAAAAAACTGGTGAAAAATCTTCCAGTCTTGGTACAGTAATATCTGAGCTGCCCTAGCCCTGAAAATGTTTAATGTTTTGTAAACTCTCTGGTACAAAATAATAAAAAAAAAAAAATCCATCATTCTCTAAAAAAAATAATGGTCCCTAAAATAATTTTTAGAAATGGACCCAGCACTAAAATGATCAAGCACAAATCTGCAGTAAAATGCAAAAGGGAGACAAGTTAATATGTTAACCAATTATTAAAATGCTCCTAGGATTTACCGTACTGTAAATGACGTGGCATATACGTTGATAAAGCATAGCCTTAATATACATTAAAAAAGCGTAGTTAACCACTCAGGTAAGTGTGAGATCAGAAAATATAAAAAAAAAAAAAAAATAGAAAAAAAGTTAGTGTAGCACTACCCCCTTGGAGGGCTGCTGTTAAGTATATGTTCTTCTGCACTGCTTTCACCCTGTAAACAGTCTAGCCCTCCTGACACTCTAGATTCAGACATGTTGAATATTCCTTTAAAGCGGAGTTCCAGCCTTTTCACTTACCTGTCCCACGGTCCAGCGATGCGGCCGCCTAAAGCCTCGATCCTCTTCCCTCTGGCCTCGGCAGCGCCGGCATCACTGGTGTGGGCACCCGGCTGTGACAGTTTGCGGCTTCACAGCCGGGTACGCACTGCACATGCGTGAGTTGCGCTGCGCGTCTTGATTGGCCGGCAATCTTCTGGGACCTCTGACATGTCCCAGAAGATTGCAGGGAGGGAGGGGGAGAGAACTTCTGTTCAGGGTGCCGCGGCGCTCCGAGCAGAAGTGGGAGCAGGTACCTGTCAAAACTAGGTACCCGCTGCCCCCCCCCCAAAAAAAATGACATGCCAAATGAGTTGTGGTCGGCTGCCGCGATTGCCGTCGAGCACCCGCGATCGCTCCCCGCTGAGAAAGAACGTCAATCTGCTGTTGTAAACACAGCAGACCGTTGTTCTCTTTGAAATGAACAGAGCAACTGTGAACATCCTATTTAGGATAACAGGTCTTATTGGGATTTTATTTACCAAAAATATGTAGCAGAAAACAAACTTGTCTAAGAGGATGAAAAAAGTTGGATTTAAAAATTTTCTTTTTTAGGGAATGTTATATAGGAGAAAGTGAAAAATATTGTTTTTTTTTTTTTTTTGCAGAAATAATCGCTCTTTTTTTGTTTATAGCGTCAAAAAAATAAATAATCGCAGAGGTGATCAAAAACCACCAAAAGAAAACTCAATTTGTGGGAAAAAAAAGATATCAATTTTATTTAGGTACAGCGTCCCACAACCGCGCAATTGTTAAAAGTAACAGCGCCGAATCGCAAAAAATGACCTGGTCATTAAGGGGGCAAATCCTTCCAGTCCAGCATTTGTTAAGCAAGGACAGTACAAATACCCGCTAAATTACCCCTTTTTGGAAAGTAGACATTCCAAGGTATTTAGTAAGAGCCATGGTGCGTTTTTTGAAGTTCTATTTTTTTCCCACAATTCTTTGCAAAATGAAACTGTTATATTAATCAGGTTATTTCTTTCACATGGTATATGCATATTTATTTATTTATTTATTTCAGGTACTTATATAGCGCTGTCAATTTACGCAGCGCTTTACATATACATTGTACATTCACATCAGTCCCTGCCCTCAAGGAGCTTACAATCTAAGGTCCCTAACTCACATACATACACAGTAGGGCCAATTTTTTTATACAGGATCCAATTAACCTACCAGCATGTCTTTGGAGTGTGGGAGGAAACCGGAGTACCCGGAGGAAACCCACGCAGGCACAGGGAGAACATGCAAACTCCAGGCAGGTAGGGTCGTGGTTGGGATTCGAACCAGCGACCCTCTTGCTGCTAGGTGAAAGTGCTAACCACTACACCACTGTGCCACCCATACTCGCAGCTAAACTCCAAAAACATTCTGCTACTCCTCCTGAGTATGGATATACCACGTGTGAGACTTTCACAGCCTGGCCATACAGAGGCCCAAGAGTCAGGGAGCACTGTCAGGTTATCTAGGGACATAAATTACACATTTACATTCCTAAAGCCCCAGGACAATGAAAACGCCCAAAAAATTACCCCATTTTGGAAAGCAAACACCCCCACACATGATTTAGGAGGCATAATGAGTCTTTTAAACATTTCATTTTTTTTTCAACAAGTTTTTGGAAAATGTAGAAAAAAAAAAAAAATTAAAAAAACACTTTTTTTGGGGGTTACACAAAGTTGTAAATTTATAAGATATTTCTAACACCTAGCATGTACGTAGTAAAAAATACACCCTAAAATACATTTTGTTACTCTTCCTGAGTATGGCGATACCATGTGTGACACTTTTACACAGCCTGGCCACATACAGAGGCCCAACATGCAGAGAACACCGTCAGGTGTGCTAGGAACATTAATTACACATCTGATTTCTTGACTACCTATTGCACTTTTGTGAGGCACTGTAGTGGCAAGGATAAGCATAGATCAGTGCTGTAGGCACTTCAGATCCAGCCCACTCCCGCTGCTGCACTTGCTCCCTCCTCTCCTCACACATTGTACCAAGCGGCAAGAGGAGAGAGCTGAACCCAACATGCACCGAGTTCTTGGCAAGTGATCACTCCATCATTGAACAGAGTGATCACGTGGCAAAGATCCACTGTCATTGGCCCTTTACCCTGATCCATGATGTGCTGGGTCCTCACAGACACTTCCAGGGGTGCGTGGGAAGCATGAGTTTGGGAGGACATCACAGTATGTCCTCCCAGAACTAGACAACCGTGCTGAAGCCATCATTCGGTTATGGCCTGGTCAACAAGTGGTAAAGAACAACGATTCCTGTACTGCACAAAAAGGGACAATCAAAAGCTGGTAAGTTAAAAACCATGAGACATAAAAGGATAGGAAAGCATACATTACTTTATTTTTTCAAACACATTCACATACTTGAAAGAAAACTACAGTACCAAAGCTATGGAGAGTAATGTAGCTTAAAAGAACACTGGAGTAGATGTCTACAGGTCATAATATACCAGTCTGTCAAGTCAGTCCCCCTCCCCCCCAAACTTAACTTACACCATCATAACACAGCTATGCTTTCTGCTGCAACAATTATAAAGGAATGCTTACCTGAAGCTATCCATAAACTGGAATATACACTGCATTTCCAGGCCACAAGGATAGTGGTAGCTGCGTTTACACCGAGGAATCACACAGCCAATTGAAGCTCCTGCCAATTTACATACACGGCATCTCTAAAAAGGGAGAGAAAAAAAAAAAATAAAAGTGTGCAGTATTCTTTACAAGAGGGAGAGGCTAATAGGAATATGCATAGAGAATAGGAAATCTTATGCTTACCAATCTCTTGGCTCTGTTCAGCTCTTTCTTAATGTCACTAACCAAGAAGCCGTATATACCTTCATGCTCTTCACCCCGCTGCCAAATACCACTGGAAAGCAACTACAGAAAGGAATATACAAGAGAAATTATTCATCCATAACACTTTTGAAGCTCATAGAAAATTCTGATATCTAAAAATGTATGTAAAAAAAAAAAAAAAAAAGGTTCGCTTTTTAGATCATGTTTAGCTTTACACCCCTATTTATGTAACAAAAACATAGCCTTATTCCCCAATACATCCCAACCTCAAGAAGAGGCATCAGGGAACTGATCTTACAGCCTGGAGAAAGCTTGTGCGGATAGGTGTTTGTGTGTAAATAAAAGTGACAGAGCCACTGCAAGAGTGCCTTTTTATCATTTAAAATGATAATGCCGCAGAATCATTACAAACCTTGCAACAGTTTTTGGATTGTGTATTAATATTGAAGGAGAAGTGTGGATGAAAAACATTTGTACTCACCTATATTGCTGCACCTATATGTTGCAGCTGTCCCCATGCAGAAGAACTGTCCCCCCTAAGCCGGAGCACAAAGTGATGTGACCACTGTTCTCAGGTCCACTTTGCCCCTCCAGTGCTCACTGGAGCACTGGGCTGGAGAGGGGGGATGGTGCAGGTGCAATTCTCACCAGTAGCTTAAGGATTTTGCCATAGATTTTTACTGCTATCTGTGGTTGGGGAGATTTTCTCTCACTTTCTGTCATGCAAGAAGGTGACACAGACAGCAATTAAAATCTGGAAAAGGTTCTACCATTCTGCACTTGATATAAAAGTAAAAATTTGTTTGATGTTACACAAATCTAGTACCTTCTGCCAGACCCAGCCCTTATACCCCTCCAGTAAAAAAATGATATCTTGGGCTGTGATAAAAAAAGCCACAACTAAGACAGGGTTCGATGGATGCATGGGACTTGAGATTAGATCGGCTTAGAATTTTTATTATATTATTATGCAGAGATTGCACACATTATACTGGGTATAATAATATATCTCACTACTCCCATGGAAGCTGCTGGTTACCGATTCCGCTGGGTTACCCATAGCAACAACTTGACAATGCAATGTATTCTAAATGCTTGGGTAAGTCAGAAAACAGTCCAGGGGATTTGGTTTTTGTTGTTTTATTTGAGAACTGGGATAGGAGAAGAGATGAGTGGGATACTCCAGCTGAATAAACTATGCACAATTTCTGGGACTTCTGGCTATAGCTGAACGTGACAAGGCCGCTGCTTCACTTTGCC
This sequence comes from Pelophylax lessonae, assembly GCF_965119305.1. Taxonomy (NCBI): domain Eukaryota; kingdom Metazoa; phylum Chordata; class Amphibia; order Anura; family Ranidae; genus Pelophylax; species Pelophylax lessonae. The sequence goes on from NC_138780.1 coordinate 97,559,400, forward strand.
ACTACAGTGAAGAAATTAAGGGAACTGTACTATGAATCACTCTTCAGGGCCCTGCTTGGCACCCCCCTTTTCCCTACTCTTCAGGGCTTTACATGGCACCCCCATTACTCCGACACACTGTGTGAGCTGACCCTTTATCCTCTAACTTCACTGAAGTGGTTACCCTTCCTGGGTACACCCTTTGGCAAGTCCTCTGGTACTCACGGACACCGTTTTTCCCAGAAGACTCTGTCAGCAGCTCTACTGTCAGCTTTACAGGATCCTCTGCAGCTCAGCTCCACACCTGGTTCACTAGGCCGACCGCATAAGACCACTTTACTCTCACTGCAGTAGGAGAGACAGCCGTCAGCCTCCTCCTGGGACTCTGCTTCCAGCCAAAGACACCCTGTCACACATCCCCTCAGCTTATATGAGCAATTCCAGGATGCGCTGCAAGAGTGCCCTCCCACTGGGACTCTCACAAAAGTTAATGTGTCACTGGCTGGGTTTCCTCCACTGTCCAACAGGCTCCCCTATTGGATACAGTGGGGACACTCCCTCAGACCCAGTGAATCACACCTGGGAACATGCAACAGGCAACCTAATAGATCAGGCTCCATTGATAAGCAGAAGGAGAATATAATGCTTTTAAACCTAGCATCCAACTAGGAGGGTGCTACATATTTATATATTATATTGGGTAGTTTTTTGTATTCCTCGCCACTTTTAATAAGGACGGCTATGGTTCCATTAACAGCTGCACTGATGTATAAAAGGATTTCCAGTAAAATGATTGCAATATAAGTGAGAAAAAAATATTTGTTAGAGTACATCTTCACAAAAGGAATATTTCACAAACTAGACTTCCAGCTCACTACTGAAGGGGATGCAACGACCCAGGTGTTCTATACTCACCAAACAGTAATAGTGCAAAGTCAAGTTATGCTCTGCATAGGTCTTTTTCTCTCCATATTTCTCTAAGCAGTTTTCAGTTCTTCCACAAAGCATGCAGGCTACAACATACAAAGATATTATTAATGTTATTTTATTTATATTCAAAAGCCTTGTAAAATGTCTTTCTTCCAAAAACAAAATACAAAAAAAGAGAAACAATGAACACTCATCCTAAAGCAAGCATTTATCGAAAATAATTTAACTCCCATGACCTGCCTTGGAAGTGCGTTGACTATTTAACCACTTAAGCCCCGGAGGATTTGGCTGCTAAAGGACCAGGGGTTTTTTTGCGATTTTTTACTGCGTGACTTTAACGGACAATTGCGCGGTCGTGCGACGCTGTACCTAAACGAATTTGACGTCCTTTTTTTCCCACAAACAGAGCTTTCTTTTGGTGGTATTTGATCACCTGTGCGATTTTTTGATCACGCGCTATAAACAAAAAAAGAGCGTAAATTTTGCAAAAATAACAATATTTTTCACATTTTTTTTATATGAAATTCCCCAAAAAAAAAAAAAGTAAAAATCAAAATTTTTTAACATTTTTCGGCCAATTTGTTTTATGCTACCTATGTTTGGTAAAAAAAAAAAAAAATCGCAAAAAGCGTATTTTGATTGGTTTGCGCAAAAGTTATCGCGTTTACTAACAAAGGGAAAGATTTTTGTCATTTTTGGTGTTTTTTTTTTTAACGCGTAATGGCGGCGATCTGCGATTTTTTTTCCGGTACTGCGACATTGCGGCGGACAGATCGGACCCTTGACTGACATTTTTGGGGTTACCAGTGACATTACTGCAGTAATCAGTGCTATACATATGCACTGTTACTGCAAAAATGACACTGGCAGGGAAGGGGTTAACTTTATTGGACAGGGAGGGGTTAAGTGTGTCCTAGGGGCGTGATTCTAACTGTGTAGGGACATTCCTATTGGTGTAAAAGCAAAGATCAACCGTTCTACATAGTAGAACGGACAGATCTTCACTTTTACACAGGGAGAACTGACAGGCAGCTTGTTTACACAAGCTGCTCTGTCTTTCTCCCTTCACAGGAGCAATCGCAGTGTGACTGGCGGACATCGAGTCCGCCGGTCACACGCACTGACTTGCCTGTGAACGAGCCGCGGCGGGCGCGCGCCCGCCCGCGATAGGCTCGCAAGTCACTGACAGGCGAGTGACGTACCGATACGTCACTCTGCCTGGCCGGGGCTGACCGCCGCAGTATATAGTCGTGCGGCGGTCGGCAACCGGTTAAAGATTTGGCAACATACTTGTAAGCATATGATTTTTGAAGTAGTTTTATATTCATAGTATAAAAACTCATTTTATAATAAAAGCACTGTAATGCATAAAAAAAATATTCATTTTTGACCGACCCAATATAAGTTTGCGTGACAAAATCTCCTTTCATGTTGTGAGTGCAGCCTGTCTGCTAGCCATCTCTTTTCACAACTTCCTAGATTCCCTGCCTGAAAGCTTCTGCACACATCCTATTGTAACTTGCTGTCTGTACGGAGCCTGCATCTCAGCACCTAAAAAAAGGTAGTCACCCTTTATTTCCAAGCTATACATTCTAGTGGGTTCATATCGATGCCTGATCATGTTTTAAGCGCTCCCCACAGATTACAATTTGGATGTAAAATCTGGTTTAGAAGTAACAACTAATTTGTAGTGCAAGGGCCTCCCCAGAAGAAGGGTACGGTACAGTGGAACCTTGGTTTACGAGTATAATTCGTTCCAGCAGCTTGCTTGTAATCCAAAACACTCGTATATCAAAGCAAGTTTTCCCATAGGAAAGCATTGAAACTCAGATGATTCGTTCCACAAGCATTTATAGTAATATAAAGATATGCTGTTATATATAAAGTAGTACATTACTGTACAGTATAAGTATGCCATCACCTTTGTTAAACATTATGTGTCCCTGTATTCGTGCTGTACTACATAACAGATGCCGATTATTCTTTATTAGTGCTTGTCTGGCTGTTCACTCACAACACTGCAGCCCTCTGCTTCCTCCTCCCCTCCTCCTCAGATGACGTCAGAAGGAGTGATCGGCCCCTCCCGCCGGGTAGAGCAGGGAGACGAGGTGAAAGAGAGGCAGAGAAACGAGGAGACACATACATACAGTAAGTGCAGGGACACTCTAAAACAATATAAATCGGCATGTTTATACACTGTACAAGCGCTGGGACACATAATGGTATGTGAGAGAGTGCATTTACAGAGGGGATGGCATGCTTTTAGAGTATAAAACTGCTCGTATACCAAGACAGTTTTTTTAAAAAAATGTTGCTCGTCTTTCAAAACGCTCGTAAACAGAGGTACTCGTAAACCAAGGTTCCACTGTATATCCTCATGTAGGGTTTGCCTGCATGCTAAATTAAAGTGTATCTACAGTGCAGTCACAATGTAAAATCATATACATTTCTAAATCAAATTTCAATTATTTCTAGCCTACTTCGATTAACCCCAAGCCATAGGTTTGTTTAAATCCTAACTTCTGTAGCGCTTCTCTCGTCCTGCTGACCATACAGTACATGTATATTTACCTGCCATAGAAATAATAAGGGAGATGCTGAAAGTGGTTGTAATCCCTCACAAATACCAAGTGAAGTGAACAGCCTCAGAAGATACAGAGAGGGGAAACAAATCCCTCCTACATAAGTTTTATTAGTTTATCCGCAGTCTTCCCCTCTCTAGACACCCTTTCAGTAGTGATAGTGAATATGGGTTGTTGCGCTCAGCAGTATACTCACAATAAAGTGCTAATGCATAAATAACATAAACATATGAACCAATTATTTAAAGGTGAATATTCCAATGAATATAGCAATAATAAAATTAATAAACATAGTCCTTGAAAAGTGCTCGGTGCAAACTTTAAGTTCCAGCAGCAAATACAATTGGACTTGATGTGAAATGCCTTCACCAATCACCATACACCCAGTGCTCGGATAAAATACTTCTTACCAAAAGAAGTTGACCCCTTAGTTATAGGGGGTCATGATCGCAATGTATCTCCACAAGAGCTCCAAAATCTCCTATTACAGTCTTCACATCCAATGTGTGATAAGCCAGAGGTAAACAGATGACTCCGAGACTCCGGACAACATGTCATAAGAAATAAGGAAACTCCAATAGCGTAATATTGCCATATAAAGAGATTTAATAAAAAGTAATGCACTTACTCCATAGTGGTAAGTAAACGCCACAGTAGTACAAATCGTTCAGCTTCTCCTGGTGGATGGGACGCCGCTTCCGCGTCTGCGTTCCACCTCACCGGAACTCTACGGTCTCACGTTCCCGACGCACGTTTCGTTAGGCGTACTAACGTCATCAGGGGATCAATCCCTAACGAAAACGTGCGTCGGGAACGTGAGACCGTAGAGTTCCGGTGAGGTGGAACGCAGACGCGGAAGCGGCGTCCCATCCACCAGGAGAAGCTGAACGATTTGTACTACTGTGGCGTTTACTTACCACTATGGAGTAAGTGCATTACTTTTTATTAAATCTCTTTATATGGCAATATTACGCTATTGGAGTTTCCTTATTTCTTATGACATGTTGTCCGGAGTCTCGGAGTCATCTGTTTACCTCTGGCTTATCACACATTGGATGTGAAGACTGTAATAGGAGATTTTGGAGCTCTTGTGGAGATACATTGCGATCATGACCCCCTATAACTAAGGGGTCAACTTCTTTTGGTAAGAAGTATTTTATCCGAGCACTGGGTGTATGGTGATTGGTGAAGGCATTTCACATCAAGTCCAATTGTATTTGCTGCTGGAACTTAAAGTTTGCACCGAGCACTTTTCAAGGACTATGTTTATTAATTTTATTATTGCTATATTCATTGGAATATTCACCTTTAAATAATTGGTTCATATGTTTATGTTATTTATGCATTAGCACTTTATTGTGAGTATACTGCTGAGCGCAACAACCCATATTCACTATCACATATTGCGTTTTCACGTTTTTATTGCTGCTCGCTAGAGGAAGAAATTCCCTAATTTTTCACATTTATTTATTTATTGTTAAATATCACTCCATTTGCGCAGTTCTTTTTTCGGTTACACCGAATTTTGTTTTTCTACCCTTTCAGTAGTGCAGATTGTGTTAAAAATCTTTGATCTGTCTCGGCACACAGGAGAGGGTGGAGAGGACTGCAGTTACATTGTGTGAAAGTTGGTTGGAGGAAAGGAACATCCCCTCTCTACACAGGTGTTGTGAATAGACTAGCTCCTTTCTGAACTCTCCCTCTTCCTTCCTCCAGACAAAAATGTATCTCATGTGTCAGGGAACTTTTCAAAAGTGAATCATGCTGATAACAGAGGAATAAAGCATCAGAGAGAAAGATATGTAAACACTACAGATACACTATATTGTCAAAAGTATTGGGACACCTGCCTTTACCCGCACATGAACTTTAATGGCATCCCAGTCTTGGTTCGTATGGGTTCAGTATTGAGTTGGCCCAACCTTTGCAGCTATAACAGCTTTAACTCTTCTGGGAAGGCTGTCCACAAGGTTTAGGAGTGTGTCTATAGGAATGTTTGACCATTCTTCCAAAAGCAAATTTGTGAGGTCAGTCACTGATGTTGAACAAGAGGGCCTGGCTTGCAGTCTCTGCTCTAATTCATCCCAAAGGTGTTCTATCGGGTAGTTGGACTCTGTGCAGGCCAGTCAAGTTCCTCCACCCCTCACTCGCTCATCCATGTCTATCGACCTTGCTTTGTGCGATGGTCCAAATCATTTGGGGGAGGGTAATGGGGGGGGGGGGGGATTATGGTGTGTTGTTTTTCAAGGGTTGGGCGTGGCCCCTTAGTTCCAGTGAAGAGAACATTAAGGCATCAGCATATTAAGCATTTTGAACAATTTCATGCTCCCAACTTTGTGGGAACAATTTAGGGATGGCCTCTTCCTGTTCCAACATGACTGCGGACCAGTGCACAAAGCAAAGTCCATAAGGACATGGATGAGCGAGTTTGGGGAGAAGAAAATTGATTGGCCTGACCTCAACCCGACAGAACACCTTTGGGATGCATTAGAGCAGAGACTGCGAGTCAGGCCAACATCAGTGCCTGACCGCCAAAATGCACTTCTGGAAGAATGGTCAAACATTCCCATAAACACTCCTAAACCCTGTGGACAGCCTTCCCAGAAGAGTTGAGGCTGTTATAGCGGCAAAAGGGTGGGTTAACTTAATACTGAACCCTACGGACTAAGACTGGGATGACATTAAAAGTTCAAGTGCTTGAAGAAAAATTTTTTTTTTTTTTTTCAAACAAACATATGCTTACCTCTGTGCAGTGGTTTTGCAAAGGGCAGCCCAGATCCTCCTCTTCTCGGGTCACTCTTTGCTGCTTCTGGCCCCTCCCTCCTTTAGAGTGCCTCCAAAGCAAGCAGCTTGTTATGGGGGCACCCAAGACGAGCTCCAGCTCCGTGTGTCCATTCAGACACGGACCTGCCATTCGACTGATTTTGATTGACAGCAGTGGGAGCCAATAGCGCATCTGCTGTGTCTCAGCCAATCAGAAGGGAGAGTTCCGGTCGGCCGAGGCACTCATGGACATTGCTGGATAGAGATGGGGCTCAGGTAAATATTAGGGGGTGCTGCTGTAGCTGCTACACACAAAAGGCTTTTTTTTTGCTAATGCATAGAATGCAACTCCTTTCATGTGCATGTAAAGGCAGGCGTAACAAAATTTTTGACAATATAATGTATATGTGCTTAATTCAAAATCCATAACTGGTGTTTACAACCACTCTAAGAGAGCACTATTCATCTACATAGAGATAATCTGTAGTTAAAGAGGTTGTAAACATGAAAGAGAAACACATAATGAGCTAGTATGCATCGCATACTAGCTCATTATGAAATACTTAGCTTAGAACGAGCACCCGCCGTGCAGCCCGCTTAGCTGTATGACGGGCGACATGTTCAGTCGCCCGTCTTCCCGGCATCCGGCCATCTGATTGGCCGGAGCCGCGGCGACGTCACACCCGCGCGCGGGAGCCGACGGTCACGACACGGGACAACGGCCGTTCCTTCAGAGCGCATGCGCCAGTGATGTCACTGGCTGCATGTAAGGTAAATATCTCCTAAACGGTACATGTTTAGGAGATATTTACAGTGCCTATAGGTAAACCTCATCATAAGCTTACCTATAGGTAAAAGTTGCAGAAGAGGGTTTACTTCCTCTTTATAATTACACGCACGGAGTTAGAAAATAGCACCAAGGGCTGAAAGATAATAAAACCAGGGTATGCCCTCATCTGGGGTTTGTAATACATACTGTAGAGGTACACAAGAGGGTGGGGTGTGATACAACTCCACTACATTGTTAAAAATAGGATTTTTGACTTACCGTAAAATCCATTTCTCGGATGTTCAATGACGGACACAGCTCCTGATCATCTTAACCATTGGGTTATACTGCACCCTACAGGAGTACAACACTAGGCAGAAAAAAAGTCTGGCTACGCCTCGGGGCAGTCCCAGGGGGTATACTCCCTCTATTATAGGTACTCAGTTTTGTTACAAGCAGCGTCAGAAAAATTATAACTCCACAGAGGGGTTGGTGCTGTGTCTGTCAATGAACACCAGAGAAATGGATTTTATGGCAAGTCAAAAATCCCATTTTCTCTTTCGTTTACTGATAGACAAAGCTCCTGGTCTTCTTAACCATTGGGACGTTTCAAAGCAGTGTTAAACATGAGGGGTGGGAACAGCAAAAAATAAACTCCCAAGGCAAACTATAGCCAACCAGGTAAACAGTAGCTCAACCAAAACAACTGGAGCTCACCTGAAAAAAAACAATACACCCTCAAAGAGGACCAGGTCCTCTAAACCAGTGGTCCTCAACTCCGGTCCTCAGGGCCCACTAACAGGCCAGATTTTAAAGTATTACCTTGGTGAGATGCAGACTAGAGTACTGCAATCACTGAACAGCAAATTATATCACCTGGGATGTATTTCAGTTATCTTGCAAACCTGGCCTGTTAGTGGGCCCTGAGGACCAGGGTTGAGGACCACTGCTCTAAACAGCTGCCTGCAAAACCTTGTGGCTAAAGTAAGCATCCACAGATGCCAACACATCCACTTTATAGAACTTTGTGAAAGTGTGCACCGATGACCAGGTGGCCACCCTGCAAACCTGCGTCACAGACGCCTGATGATGGAAGGTCCAGGAGGCACTGAGCGCCCAAGTATAATGCGCCTTGACAGGGAAAGGAGGAACCTGACCATGGATGGAACAGACCTGAACCCCCGTCTGTCTGATCCATCTGGAAAAAGTTGCAGAGGAAGCAGACAACTCTTTCTGAGGCCCATCGGTGAGCACAAAATAGTGAGTCTGACTTACTAAAAGACTCCGTAGCTGCCAAATACACCCCAATTGCCTGGACCACATCCAAGGCATGCAAAGCAATTTCCTTCGGATGTTTTGGCCTGGGACACAGGGAAGGCAACACAATGTCTTCATTCAAATGAAAATCAGAGACATCCTGAAGAAGGAATAACCGACAGAGGCGAAAAACCACCTTTTCTCTATGAACCACCAAGTAAGGTGAACAACAGGATAACCCTGCGCGAGGTGATAGCCACCAAAAAAGGGCACCTTCTGGGACAGCGTAAGCAGGGGAATCTCTCGATGATTCTCAAAATGAGGCTTCTGGAACAATGAGAGCACCAAAATAAGGTCCCAAGGCGGCAACAGAGACCGCACTGGAGGGGTCAAGTGCCTAACTCCCTGAAAAAAGTATGTACCAGGCAGTATGTGGCCAAGGGCCGTTGAAAGAAGATCGCTAAGGCTGACACCTGACCCTTGATAGTACTCAAGGCCAGTTTCTGCTCAACCCCCAGCTGAAAAAAGGTCAAGATCTGAGCCACCGAAGAGACTCACACCACGCAATGTACATCGTCTACGTACGATTATAGATCCTCCTAGAAGTAGATTTCCTAGCTTTTAGCATCGTTGGAATCACCGACTCAGACAAAAACTCTATCCATCTGCACCTGGTAGTCCAACAGCCAAGCTGTCAAAGCCATCAACTGAAAAAAAAAGGATGGAAGATTGGTCCTTGGGACAGTAGATAGTCCCTGAGAGGAAGCTTCCAAGGAAGGTCGGTGACCAGCCACACCAGATCGGCGTACATAGCCCAACATGGCCAGTCCAAGGCCACTAAGATGACCAGAATCCCTTCTGCCTCAATCCTGTGTAGAAGTCTTGGCAGAAGCTTGAGAGGAGGGAAGGCATAAAATCAGAAAAATACTGACCCCACGGGACCACCAGCGCGTCTGTGGCGCCCACCAGAGGATCCTGTGACCGAGCCACAAACCTCAGCACCTTTTTGTTGAGCCAAGACGCCAACAGATCCACCTCGGGGATGCCCCACCATAGACACAACTGATGAAACGCCTCCGAATGAAGGGACCACTCCCCTTGTTCCAACGCCTGCTGACTGAGGTAATCAGCCTGCCAGTTTTCTGGAATGTGTACGGCAGAGTCCTGGAATGAACAGTTCTGCCCACCTTAGAATGCTGGGCTACCTGCAGAGCCGCCAGGACGCTCCCCAGGTGATTGACATAAGCCACGGTCTTGGCATTTTCCGATTGAATGCGCACAGGACATCCCTGAAGACAATCCGTCCAATGTTCCAGGCACAGTCTGATCGCTCCGAGTTCAAAGACATTGATTAGTAGTCTGGACTCCAGTCTCCAGATCCTCTGAGCAGAATTTTTGTCGAGAACACCTCCCCAGCCAGACAGGCTGCATCCGTGGTGACCACTGTCCAGTACAAGGGGAGGAAGGATTTTGCCAAGTCAAATCGCCAGAGAATGAAGCCACCATATCAAGGACTCTTTCGTTCCTCAGCTTAGCTGGATCTGACTGTCCAGAGACTGTGGATTCTTGTGCCCTTTGGCCAGAATCTCCCTTGCAGGGACCTTGTATGGAACTGTGCAAACAGAACCGGCTCGAAGGTAGACACCATCAGGCCCAGCACCCACCGGAGGGATGACCATCTGCTGGACAGCAGGAGACAAATAGTAGCCAGCAGTTTCTGGAGTTTGTCCAGAGGAAGGAGCACTCTGGCTAAAACCGAGTCCAGAGTCAGACCCAGATAGTCCAGCTTTGTGGATAGCACCAGAGCAGACTTCTGAAAATTCAGAATTCAGCCAAACTCCCTCAAAGGTTGTGTGGCGATTTTCAGGTTTACACCAGAGCAGTAGGAGACTCCGCTCGCAGAAGGAGGTCGTCCAAGTAGCCCAGTACCGCGAACCCCCATTAGCGTAACAATGCTAGCACCGGGGCCAACACTTTCGTCAAGACCCGAGGAGCGGATGAGACCAAAGGGTAACGCCACAAACTGGTAATGCTCCTCTCCCATGGAAAAGCGGAGGAATCGCTGGTGACCGATACATATTGGAATGTGCAGGTAAGCGTCCTGGATGTCGATGATGGAGGTGAGAAAATCCCCCTGATGCAGGGAAGCCACCACCGTGCGAATGGACTTCATTCTGAACTTCTGCCCCCACACAAACAGTTCAGCGCCTTGAGGTCCAGAATTAGACGCACCTTGCCTTCCTTCCTGGGGACTGTAAACAGGTTTCAGTAAAACCCCTGAATATGTTCCGATGTTGGAAACGGGACAATCACCCATTGAAGTAAAGCCCCAAAAGGTCTTTAAAGCGGAGTTCCGGGCACAGAATCCTTTTTTTTTTTTCAATCTCCCCCTAACAATCACCCTTACACATCGATACATCCGCTAATCCTGGTTAGAATGGTGAAATAATGAGTTTGCAAGAATAAAATCTTACTTTATATAATTTCTGATGTGCGGCGCCATCTTTGTTGTGGATTGCCGAGTCCGTTGTGGGGAAATGTCTTCCCTTCTTCCTGATTCCAGTGGGCGTAGGCCTGTGAGTCAAGAAATGAGAACAGTGGTCGGCCGCCCATGTGACTGCAAAGTGCATCATGGGAGGGCCGAGGAAGAGCTCCCAGGACGCATTGCGGCAGGAAGTGACGAGGAGAGCCGAGGCACAGGAGGGAGGAAGTCCTTTGAAAGGGGAGTATACAAACCTCTGTAAACAGGTAAGTGAAAAAAAAAAAACTATGGGAATATCCAATTCTGACTCAGCGGAGAGTAAGGAATACAATGCAGTAATTATTAGAAATTTAATTTTGTGCCCGAAACTCCGCTTTAAGTGGACCGGGGACAGTCGCACATTGGAAGGAAGAACCTTAACAGAGGGTAAGAACGAAACTCGATCTTGTAGCCGGACTGAATGACCTCGTGGACCCACTTGTCTTGTCCACGGGTCCAGGAACCAGCGAAGACATTCTCCCACACCAGATATGGGTGAGGGCACACCTTCCTCAAGGGGCTTTGCCCAGTGGGTCTAGAGAAGCCTGCTCTTGACTTGCCAGACCAAGTTCGCTTGGATCCTCCAGAGGAGGCCCCCAAAGGGCTTCGATCCCTTGTCAGTCGACCCTGAGGGACCAAAAAAAAAAAAAAAAAAAACTTATGAGCCAAGGAGGGCCCATGTCTACAACGAGGGTCCTTGCTCTTAGTAGCCTGCGGAAGCAAGGTACTCTTCCTCCCCCAGATGTGACGTCACCACGCTCTCCGGCTGGCTATTTTCCATTGTGAACGCTGCAGCCCGTTCTTGGATCGTTACATGCTATCATGTCTATGATGTTTGTTAGTGCACTCTTTATTTAACATAATGTACCGTTATCTTTTGGATTACGCTATGATCCTTCTTTTATTTATGCATACCGGAATTCCTATACTCTCTGGATATTCATTTGAATGGGCACTATTGATGTCTCCATATGCCTGTGATACTTACCTGTCAAGGCGTTATGGGCTTTTCCATTGATTTGGAGGCAATCTGGTTTTGGTAAGCGGCCACTCTTCCTCTGTTTTAGTGTCGGTGATTGTATTTGAGGATTGGGGAGGACCATCTTTTCATGCATGCTGGGATTTGTGGTGCTTCTCTTCACTGACTTTGGTTTGTTTTTTACCACGTATATTTTTGCATTTGTTTTTTAATGGACATTTCACTGAACTATTATATATGAAATTTTGCACAATATGATCATGATTTATTCATTGTTTTCTATGGACCCTTACGATTTTTTTCACATTCACTTTTTAATCATGTTCACTATCATTTATTAGCGCTGCACTTTTTTTATGTTTAGGTATATCTATTGATCTGTGCTAGCTGCTATTTATTTCATTCAATTTTATAGTTATCATTTATTGAGCGCAGGTTTTATTTGTTTTTTTTTTTGGATAGCATAACCCAGTTGCCAGTCACAGAGCACCAATTGATCCTCAGCGGAGACCCCACCAGACTCACCACCCAGCAGAATCCAGGCACTGCAGCCACCAGGAGAATCTGCACTGCACGAGGGGCGATCAGAAAACAAAGAATCCAGGAGTCAGCACCAGGGGATGAAGAGGGGCTCTCACCGCCGAAATCGCCGCCCAGAGGGCTCCACTGTCATGGCCACCGCTATTTTCAATGGCAACCCACCGCAAAATGGCCACCGGACTACACAAACATGGCTGCCGTGCATTGAGCACACAGGCTACAAGAAAATGGCGGCTCCACGCTGCACCAGGATGGATCCCTAGGCCTCAAGGACAGGACCAGGCAGGAGCCCCACCAGGTACAGCCGATCGACTGTTCCCCGGCGGCACAACCCCCCCACCTGCATAGCCAGCAAGGTGCCCTGCCCCCACCCCAGGAGGTTGACCAGACCACCCACACAGCCCCAGCATAAGTGGAGGGGGGGGTAGGATGGGGGGGCACACACATGAAGGGGGGGTGTCCGACCGTCCCATGGAGGGGCTTATGTCTGTCTACCACAAAACCCTCCAGGGGGGGGGGGGGGGAGGGAGGACAGCTACTTACCACATACCAGAAACCAGTCGGGCACCGCTCCAGACAGAACCCCTCGCCATCAAAATGGAGGGGCTGTCGGGCAGGAGGAAAGTAGAGACTCGTGTCAAGACCCAGCCGAATGCGACCTCGTGAGGTGTTCAACCGGCAGACGAGCCCCCGTCTGGTGGGGACTATGTCGCAGCTTTGTTTGCTAGCCAGATTGGGGTGACCACTAGATCTAGATTATCCACAGGGAGAAAACAGGCGCCACACTGAGTGCAGTATGTCAGGATCATATGTTTAATATATCAAATGAACAGGTACTCACAAACGGTATGATAAAAACAGCATAGCAGTATGTGACAGGGAAAAGAATCATCCCAGTGTCCAGATTCAGGATGGCACTAGCGGTCTCGAAGCCCTGGGTAGTAGCGAGTGGAGAATCGACACTTCCCATATGCTGGGGACACAGCGCTGGCCGTCCTGACGTCACTTCCGGGATACGTACTGGCGCCGGCGACGCGTTGTCGGAGCATGCGCTCCTTCTTCAGGCCGATAATGCGCCATTTTGGACGAGGGCTTAAATAGACAGAAGGGCAGAGCCAGCTGGGTCCTAAAGAGTGCCATAATTCTAACTCAAAAGGAAGAAGCCTGCTATAACACTGAACTGGAACGAAGTGTATTATAGACAAACAACCAAAGCAGTGGTCAACTGGAATGCAGTCATCAAGAAACACTTACATCACATTACATATGTATATATATCCCCATATTGTTACACACAGGAATATATTATCATAATATAGTGATATAATTTAAATAATTTATTATAAAACCAAATATATAAAAAAGGATATGTATATAGAAATACCATTTTTCATTTCATAAAAGCCACCATATTTTTATAAAAAATACACCATATTTTTAAAAAAGCCACCATATTTTTAAAAAACATATCTTATCTAAAAATTATAAATCATATAGGTTATCTGAAAATTATCATCAGCCAACATATCCATCCACTAATGTATCCCATTGGATTATCCTAACTAAGTACATGGCCATTATAAAGGGTATTTTAAAAGGGTATTTTAAATAAGACAATAGGGCATATCTCTCAGATGTCCAAACAAAAATTATTGGATAGGATCAAATGAGAGAATTGGTCTCAATTTCCTCATTCAAACCACCCGGCACCAAAGTATCCAGGGTATAAATCCAATAGGCCTCTCTTTGACATAATCTCTTATAGCGATCTGCTGGCGCAAAGGTAGCGGGTATGGACTCAATAATCCACACCCTGAGGCCGACGGAAAGGTGTCCATGATGCAGCAGGAAGTGGCGTGGAACACTGTGCTTGTCATCACCAGCCTCCACAAACCTGCGATGTTCACCAAATCTCTTCCTCAGGGTGCGGATTGTCCTTCCTACATTAAAAAAATGGAGCGAATTCTGGTCAAGCATTGGCCAATCTTACTGGAAGACCCCAATCTGAGGGAGAATTTACCCCCCAAACCAAAGGTTACTTATAGAAGAGCAAGGAACATCAAAAGTATGGTGGCACCCAGCAAGTTGAAACATCTACCTATGTCACGTTTAGAGAGACCTTGCTTGATCCCACTTATTGGGATGTTCCAATGCCGCAAAAAATTGTGTTTGACTTGCAAACACGTCACACATGGACAGAAAATGTTTCAAGTGAAGGGAAAAACATATTCATTTACACATTTTTACAACTGCTCCACTGAGTTTGTTGTTTATTGCCTCACATGCCCATGTGGGCTCTTTTATGTAGGAAGGACAATCCGCACCCTGAGGAAGAGATTTGGTGAACATCGCAGGTTTGTGGAGGCTGGTGATGACAAGCACAGTGTTCCACGCCACTTCCTGCTGCATCATGGACACCTTTCCGTCGGCCTCAGGGTGTGGATTATTGAGTCCATACCCGCTACCTTTGCGCCAGCAGATCGCTATAAGAGATTATGTCAAAGAGAGGCCTATTGGATTTATACCCTGGATACTTTGGTGCCGGGTGGTTTGAATGAGGAAATTGAGACCAATTCTCTCATTTGATCCTATCCAATAATTTTTGTTTGGACATCTGAGAGATATGCCCTATTGTCTTATTTAAAATATCCTTTTAAAATACCCTTTATAATGGCCATGTACTTAGTTAGGATAATCCAATGGGATACATTAGTGGATGGATATGTTGGCTGATGATAATTTTCAGATAACCTATATGATTTATAATTTTTAGATAAGATATGTTTTTTAAAAATATGGTGGCTTTTTTAAAAAATATGGTGCATTTTTTAAAAATATGGTGTATTTTTTATAAAAATATGGTGGCTTTTATGAAATGAAAAATGGTATTTCTATATACATATCCTTTTTTATATATTTGGTTTTATAATAAATTATTTAAATTATATCACTATATTATGATAATATATTCCTGTGTGTAACAATATGGGGATATATATACATATGTAATGTGATGTAAGTGTTTCTTGATGACTGCATTCCAGTTGACCACTGCTTTGGTTGTTTGTCTATAATACACTTCGTTCCAGTTCAGTGTTATAGCAGGCTTCTTCCTTTTGAGTTAGAATTATGGCACTCTTTAGGACCCAGCTGGCTCTGCCCTTCTGTCTATTTAAGCCCTCGTCCAAAATGGCGCATTATCGGCCTGAAGAAGGAGCGCATGCTCCGACAACGCGTCGCCGGCGCCAGTACGTATCCCGGAAGTGACGTCAGGACGGCCAGCGCTGTGTCCCCAGCATATGGGAAGTGTCGATTCTCCACTCGCTACTACCCAGGGCTTCGAGACCGCTAGTGCCATCCTGAATCTGGACACTGGGATGATTCTTTTCCCTGTCACATACTGCTATGCTGTTTTTATCATACCGTTTGTGAGTACCTGTTCATTTGATATATTAAACATATGATCCTGACATACTGCACTCAGTGTGGCGCCTGTTTTCTCCCTGCAGCTCATCACAAGCCCCTTCTACTTGTTTGCAGAGCAGCCTGCGGAGTGTGGTGCATGGATACTTATTTAATTTATACCATCTAGTCATTGTGCTCATTTATTAGTATAAGTTGGTTATTGGAGTGTGCGGAAGCGTTTTTTTTTGGACACTTATCTTTTCCCAGTTGTGCGCCAGGTTTAACCCCCTTCCTTTCATCTAGATTATCCAACCTGTCGTCCAGTCCGGCAGTTGAATGGATTGCAAATCTACCACCGAAAGAAAAAAAAAAAAAAAACACGGGAAAAAAAAAAAAAAAAAAATCTACCTAAAAAGAAAAAATTGCCAGGACCAGAGATCCCAGCAAGGAACTAGATCCTTACTCCTAACTAGGAAGAAAAAACGGAGTACCTATAGCAGAGAGAGGGAGTATACCCTCCTGGGACTACCCATAGGCATAGCCAGGCATTTTTTCTGCCTAGTGTCCTACTCCTGTAGGGGGCAGTATAACTCAATGGTTAAGAAGATCAGGAGCTGTGTCTGGTACGAAAGAGAAAAGATTTTTTGCTAAAATAAGTGTGCAAAAGAAGCAACCGTTTTCTGAAATGTCTAAAGACTGAAATTCAAATACTCACGCAGGTCCATGGATGGGGTCCTATGCTGATTCATTGTGGGACAGCCACCTTTGTGCTGTACAGTGCTGGAAAAAAAAAAAATAAATAAAAAAAGGTGAATACTCAAAGAGCAAATCAAGAAACACTCAAAATGGGCTCCATTCACAAAGCGGTATCTATCTAAAAGGCAGCGTTATCTTAACGGCAACGGTCGTCATTGTCCTTAACCAGTGAATAGCTGGTTGTTTTGGAGAAGCGGCTGCCGCGTCTTCAACAACCATGACTCATCTGCTGTCAGCTGGGTTTAATGTTTGCACTTTGTTTACATTCTGCTGTCAGCTAGGAACCCAGCAGACTGGAGAGGAGTCAAGGTTGTTAACCACTTGCTCCCACCGTCTGACAGTTCTTAACCACTTCTGGACCTGAAGGATTTGCCCCCTTAATGACTACTAGGCCATTTTTTGCGATTCGGCACCGCGTTATTTTAACCACTTGCCGACCGCCGCACGACTATTTACTGCGGCGGTCAGCCCCTCACAGGCAAAGCGACGTAGGACTACGTCGCTAGCCTGTGAGGCTCTAGGGGGCGAGCGCGCACCCCCACCCCCCCGGCGGACCCGACGTCCGCCGGGCACTTGCGATTGTCCGTTACACCGGAAGAAAGGCAGGCGGCTAATGAAAACAAAGCCGCCTGTCATTCTTCCCTGTGTAAGAATGGAGATCATACGGTTCTGCTATGTAGGACCGTTGATCTCTGTTCTTACACCTCAAACCACATCCAATCACAGTTAGAAACACGCCCCTAGGGACACACTTAACCCCTCCTTCTCAAATAAAGTTAACTCCTTTCCTGCCAGTGCCATTTTTACAGTAACAGTGCATATGTATAGCACTGATTACTGCAGTAATGTCACTGGTGCCCCCAAAAGTGTAAAAAATGCCAGTCAAGGGTCCGATCTCTCCACCGCAATGTCGCAAAAAAAAAAAAAAATAGTAATATATGTGTGTGTATATATATATATATATATATATATATATATATATATATATATATATATATATATACACATATACATACACATACACATACACACACACGCATTTTTCACATCCTGCTATAAAACATTCCCCAAGAAAAAAAAAAAAATTAAAAAAAAAAAACTATTTTAGGCCAATTTGTATTCTGCTACATATTTTGGTAAAAAAGAAAAAGAAAATCGCAATAAAACGTATTTTGATTGGTTTTCGCAAAAGTTATCACGTCTACAAACTAGGGGAAAGATTTGTCATTTTTATATATTTTTTTGTTTTTACTAGTAATGGTGGCGATCTGCGATTTTTAGTGGGACTGCGACATTGTGGACAGATCGAACCCCTAACTAACTTTTGACACTTTTGAGGGGACCAGTTACATTACTAATCAGTGCTAAAAATATGCACTGTTGCCGTAATGACATTGGCAGGGAAGAGGTTAACCTAGGGATGATCAAAGGGTTAAGTGCGAGCCTAGGGGAGTGTTTACTAACTGTATGGGGGATGGGCTTGTGAAATTATCACAGAGACCTGTGATCCTATATAGCAGGATCACAGGCGATCGCGCATGCCCTGCGGCAATTGCGGCCGCCAGCCCCGTGGATCAATATCCCTGCTGCCTAGTGGGGGCAGGAGCACTCGCCCCCCAGCACCACGCACGCGGCCCACGTCGTTTCGCGCAGGAGAGCCAGCCTGTCGCAGTAAATGTGCAGCGGGCAGTCAGTAAGGTGTCAAAGTGATTGCAAAGTCTGCTATTTAAAAAAAAAAAAAAAAACACCATGCTATATTAACCTGCTCTCTGCAGTTGGTTTTGGCCCGGATACTTTTTTTCTTGGGTCCCTCTTCTGTGATCCTGGCCCCTCCCTCCTGTTGAGTGCCCCCACAGCAAGCAGCTTTCTGGTGATGGCACCCGAGCTGAGTCACAGCTCACTCTGTCCATACAGACACGGAGCAGCGACCCAGCCCCACCCCCTCTCTCTCCTGATTGGCTGACTGACTTTGATTTACAGCAATGGGAGCTAATCATGCAATACTGCTGTCTCAGCCAATGAGGAGGGGAGTCCCAGGCAGCAGAGAAACTCCTGCAACATGGCTGGATGAAGATGGGCTCAGCTAAGTATTAGGGGGGCCGAGGAGGCTGCTGCTCACAGAAGATTTTTTTAAGCATTAAGATAGAAAAACCTTCTGCCTTTACAATCACTTTATAACAAAAAGGCGGGGGCCACCCGATGACATCATGAACCCAACACTCC
This sequence comes from Pelophylax lessonae, assembly GCF_965119305.1. Taxonomy (NCBI): domain Eukaryota; kingdom Metazoa; phylum Chordata; class Amphibia; order Anura; family Ranidae; genus Pelophylax; species Pelophylax lessonae. The sequence goes on from NC_138780.1 coordinate 97,578,104, forward strand.
CCTGGCCGATGATGATATTACCGGGTAGCCCCACCCCTTAGTTATTTTTTTTTTTTTTTGGGTCGGCAGTGGGTGTCTTGATCGACAATGGATCTACTCTGGGGGAGGGGGGGGGGGGACTTTTTTATTTTAGTTTTTTTAAATAAAAAAGGACTTATCAAAAACTGCCTACTGTCTTTTTACACTACACCTTTTTTTGTTGAATGATTAGGAGTACTTATTTACATAGGAGGGGGCCAGGATCCAGGGGATTCAAAGCCCCCAGCCCAAATAACCCCACAAGCACCGAACAGGGTTGTGGGGAGGAGGCTCTTGTGCCCATCAACGTGATGACAAAGTCCTTTAGGAAGAGGGGGGTGGAAGACACAGAGCCCAAAGCTATCCCCCTATGTGGAGGGCATATGACCTAATATGGTTCGTTCTTGAGGGGGGCGCTTAATCACCCCCCCCCTTCCTTAAAGGAAACACCACACCATTTTTTTCTTGGTTTCCCTCAAAATCCATATCAGACCCAAGGTTCTGGTATGGATTTGGGGACCCTACGATGGTTTAATGTTTTTTTTTTTTGTTTTTTTTTTTATTTCTGTGTGGGCCTGGTTTGGAATCGGGGAGGACCCCCACACATTTTTTTTCCCACTTTTTTGTATTGCCGGCAATGTTTTTTTACATTCAGTTGTCAGTGGGGAACCGCGCTGACAGCTGATGACTCATTCGTTGTTAAAACAGGGCTCCACACAAAAGGGGAAGGTCCGGAGGATCCAGGCACCAGCTGCACAGCGGGAACGCTCAGGGAGGCCACAAGGAACGCTGAGTACCTAATAGTGGGGGGTTTGGAATGATATGTGCCCTAATGGATAGCCAAATCTGAATACCCCTGTCAATGGATTCAAGGCTATGTATGCAATAGAGATTGCCTCGCTATAGGAACCAAGCACCAGCATTATTACCGAAAGAGAGGTTCTTGTTACTAATCCTTACAGGGTCAATCGGAGAATCACCGGAAATAGTTTGTGGGGAAGGTCTGTGTCCCCTCAAACATTTATACCTTGAAGGCCTGCATAGATTGCTCTGAGTTTATCTTGGGCCATCTACCCAGGAGTGACCGCCTCACTACAGGACTTAAGCACCAGCCATTCTACCCGGGAAGGGGACTGTGCTATCAACCTCTGTAAGAACTGAACTATCAATTACCCCAGCAAACAATGTCGAACTAGAAGTATTGTGCAATGTAAAGCCATTATAGACGAGTAATGTTCTGCCACACATTCAAAAGCTCCTGAAGAAGCACAGTGTGGCACGAAAGATGTTGAACTAAGGTTCTACTTACCTTTGGATCCATCACCTGCATATTGGTTACCACGATTTCCCCTTACATAGATAGCCCCAGTTTTATACTGCAGCATTGTGTATTTATTCTAATATGATATTTATTATCCAGGTTTCACGGTTCCATATATATCTTTTTGTGCTTGGGCTTAGAACTGAATAGAGGATCATTGTTCTCCACAAGCTAGGTATTATGTAATATTTTAAAAAAGGGGGGGGATAACCAGGATAAGTACTCAAGCTGCAGCTTCAGATGAGACAGCAACAACACTAGAAATAAATGATAAAAGCCGCGCTAAGGTAGCTTGATGAATATAGCAATCTCATAAAGATAGATAAATCCTTGATGGGGAAATACACATATGGCAACAAGTGCCAGATAAGCACCCAAAATGAATTGGATAGACAAAAAATCTACTAAAAAAAACGTAAGCATTACAAAATAAACTGTTAAATATTAAAAACACACTTACAATATCCAAGAAAGAAATTTGCATGTAAACAAGCCGGCCCGGCTCATGTAGCCCGTTACTCGGGGCAGCGTAGTGACGTCAGCACGCCGTACCCTACGCGCTCGTCTCCAAAGACTTCTTTGTGTTTTTAATATTTAACAAATAGTTGACGGTATTACACTATCCAGTCCTTTCTATGACTCACTGAGCTCCAGCCTGTGACCGGTCTTGCCATCACCATCTCAAAGGCTGTGGCTTGGAGGCTTGTTGCTGTGATCCTTTGAGTGGCGCTGCGAGGTCACTTACTGTATGCTCAATTTGCATATTTATCTGGTAAGGAGATATGCATGTCACTTGTGTGTAACACCATGGTGATTAGCCAGATTGGACTTTTTCTTCACTCCACCGATCTTGGAACTCAATTTCTGGCACTCTAGGACTATTTATATGAGCTTTCATGGTTTTGCTTTTAGTTAAATATTAACTCACAATTTTTTGTTTATGTACAAGTTTATTTTGTAATGCTTAAGTTTAAGTAGATTTTTTTGTCTATCCAATTCATTTTGGGTGCTTATCTGGCACTTGTTGCCATTTGTGTATTTCCCCATCAAGGATTCATCTATCTTTATGAGATTGCTATATTCATCAATTTACCTTAGCGCGGCTTTTATCTTTTATTTATTTATTTTTTTTTTATTATGTGATATTTTATTGATGCTAATGACACTGGCAAGGAAGGGGTTAACACCAGGGGTGATGAAAGGGTTAAGCATGTCCCTAGGGGGTGCTTACTGTGTGGGGGTGGACTCACTAGATGAACATAGAGATCTGTGTTCCTAAATAACAAGAACACAGGATCCCTGTGTTCATCTGTGACAGAACGGCAGTCTGCCTTGTTTACATCGGCGTTCTGTCTCTGGGTAGCGAATGCGGGTGACCAACGGACATCGCATCTGCTAGACCCGCTGATTGGCTCCCCCTCTGGCTATTACACGAAATGACATACAGGTACAAGTGGTTAAGGATGCATTGGCCAGGTTCCAGGCCTGTTCCTTAACCACCAGCTATTCACTGATTGTTAAGGATGCTGGCAGTAGGGTTGCCACCTCATCCCTTTAAAACAGAACACATATTAATTACACAGGTTCTGTGGCTGATTAAGGTGGTAATTAAACTCACTTGGAGCCTTCTCTGCATTAAATTAGCCTCAGAACCTGTGTAATTAATTTGTGTTCTGGTGTTCTGTTTTAAAGGGATGAGGTGGCAACTCTAGCTGGCAGCCTCCGCTTCAAAAAAAAAAACACTTCTAAACGCTGGGCACAGGCATTTAGCAGAGTTAAGGAGCAGTCAGTGTTTTTTCTGCCAAAACGCTGCTGCTCCAGAAAGCACTGGAAGAGGGTTTTTTTTTTCTGCCACTAAACTCTCCTGCCAAAAAACGCTGATAAAAGCCAATGTGTGCATTAACATAGGATTACATGCAGAGGAGTTTAGAAGCAGTTAAAAAAAAAAAAAAAACATCTGATGCCCAAAACAGCAGCTGTATAAACACCCACTGTACGCGAGGCCTTTGTAGGAAACCAAAGTGGCCTCAAGTTAGAGCAAATTGACCAACAACTACCTGAAATCGGCGTGATAAAAAAGCTTGTGCTCTCCTTCATTTGTGGACCTTCTCAGTTTTACTGGCAATCAGTATCTATATAGAGAATCTTATCATATTAAGAATATATACCGTAATAATAGTAATATCTAATAAGATATGGGTAATATACAAGAGTGATATAGAATGGATTATATTATGTGTTTGAAACAAATATGATAGGAGGTTCTAACAATACTGGAAAGAAAGGATAAAAATAAATTCACGTGTATGTATAAATGCATTATATAAAGCAATTTTTCTATTATAAAGAGGAAGATTTTCTTGTCCTCCCGCTTCCTGATTGGCCAAAAGGCAAACCCCATGCCATTGACCGAGGAGGAGGCACCGCGGGAGGACTGAGGAGACACGGGAAGCTGGGGACTGAACTTAAGAGAAGTGAGGTAAGTGCACGGACGGGTCTCGTGGGGAATGCTGGCGCTCTGCATTGAAAGGAGGCAATGCTGTGGGCACTCTGCATCGATTGGGGGCAATGCTGTGGGCACTCTGCATCGATTGGGGGCAATGCTGTGGGCACTCTGCATCGATTGGGGGCAATGCTGTGGGCACTCTGCATTGATTGGGGGCAATGCTGTGGGCACTCTGCATTGATTGGGGGCAATGCTGTGGGCACTCTGCATTGATTGGGGGCAATGCTGTGGGCACTCTGCATTGACGTCCCGCCCCCCCCCCCCCAGCCACACAAAATTTATCAAACGTTGACTGGTCCGCGGCGATAAAAAGGTTGGGGAGCACTGATCTATGTTGTATTCTGAATAAAATATTGAAACGTGAAACTTCCACATCATTGCATTCTGTTTTTTTTCACAAATTGTAGTGTCCCAACTTTTTTGGAATCGGGTTTGTATAAACGTTGTATACTTTGTTACTATTGCACCTGTACCCCATCCTCAGCCCATCGGGTACCAACACAAATTGAGTTAGTACCCAACTGTGTGTGTACCTGGCGCTCAGCTTATACATTGAGCCGGCCATGGATGGATCCAAATTGGGCTGGTTCAGCTCTTCTCATTCATGAAAAGCCGATCCAATGAACAACCTCTCCTGGGCCATCTATTCGGCTGCAGGGCAGATTAGTGTTTTCTGACAGTGGGTGTGTAGGAGGAGTCTCGCTGTCACAATACACTGACATAATGGGAAGGGTTCCTCCATCCACATCCAATGTATGGCCAGCTTACTGACTTTATTACCACCCAATGTTCAGGACATCATATTACCGCCCCCAACTCTCAGGCTGCCACCTTAACCCCCGACTCTCGGCATGCTGCATTACCTCTTTAGGATGCTGCAATACTGCCCCTGACTCTCAGGACGCTGCATTACCACCCCCCCCCCCCGCTCTCAGGGCTCTGCGTTACCACCCCCCCGCGCTCTCAGGGCTCTGCATTACCACCCCCCCCCACTCTCAGGGCTCTGCATTACCACCCCCCGCGCTCTCAGGGCTCTGCATTACCAACCCCCCCCCCCGCTCTCAGGGCTCTGCATTACCAACCCCCCCACTCTCAGGGCTCTGCATTACCACCCCCCCCCACTCTCAGGGCTCTGCATTACCACCCCCCCCCACTCTCAGGGCTCTGCATTACCACCCCCCCCCACTCTCAGGGCTCTGCATTACCACCCCCCCCCCCCACTCTCAGGGCTCTGCGTCAACACCCCCCCCCCACTCTCAGGGCTCTGCGTCAACACCCCCCCCCCACTCTCAGGGCTCTGCGTCAACACCCCCCCCCCACTCTCAGGGCTCTGCGTCAACACCCCCCCCCCACTCTCAGGGCTCTGCGTCAACACCCCCCCCCCCACTCTCAGGGCTCTGCGTCAACACCCCCCCCCCACTCTCAGGGCTCTGCGTCAACACCCCCCCCCCACTCTCAGGGCTCTGCGTCAACACCCCCCCCCCACTCTCAGGGCTCTGCGTCAACACCCCCCCCCCCCCACTCTCAGGGCTCTGCGTCAACACACCCCCCCCCCCACTCTCAGGGCTCTGCGTCAACACCCCCCCCCCCCACTCTCAGGGCTCTGCGTCAACACCCCCCCCCCCCACTCTCAGGGCTCTGCGTCAACACCCCCCCCCCCCACTCTCAGGGCTCTGCGTCAACACCCCCCCCCCCCCCACTCTCAGGGCTCTGCGTCAACACCCCCCCCCACTCTCAGGGCTCTGCGTCAACACCCCCCCCCCCCACTCTCAGGGCTCTGCGTCAACACCCCCCCCCCCCCACTCTCAGGGCTCTGCGCTACACCCCCCGCGCTCTCAGGGCTCTGCGTTACCACCCCCTGCGCTCTTCTAAGGGCTCTGCGTTACCACCCCCCGCGCTCTTCTAAGGGCTCTGCGTTACCACCCCCCCCCCCCCCGCTCTCAGGGCTCTGCGTTACCACCCCCCGCGCTCTTCTAAGGGCTCTGCGTTACCACCCCCCCCCCCCCCCGCTCTCAGGGCTCTGCGTTACCACCCCCCGCGCTCTTCTAAGGGCTCTGCGTTACCACCCCCCGCGCTGTGAGAACATCACATTAGTCCCTTTAAATATTGAGACTAAACAAAAAAGGAGAAACCCTTCCCAAGTCCTGGAAAGGCAAAAAAAAGCAAAGCCTTCCCGCAGATCTCACCATCATGTCTGTTGTTGAACCCGATAGCTATAAGTCTTGTCAGGAATACAGGTCTGAACAGATGTTTACCACGGATCACCACCTAATAAATAATCCACCCCTCCATAACACCGAACACACCATCGCACTGACCAATGGTGAGTCTCCTAGGTGCTGAACCTACCTGGAAGCCGGTTCCCCGGGCCGGTAGGTCCCTCTCCTCCAATATACGCTCCCTTCTCCTTCCAATTCTGTGTTCGAATTTACCACAAAATTCAAATCCTAACATCCGGTCTCTCCCGGAGGCAGCCCTCCCCCACACCCGCGGTGCTCATTGGTCCGGAGAACGGAAGGGAAGCCTTGCTGGCGTTCCAAGCCTCGTTGTGAGCCTCCCGTCTGACCAATTAGAAAATGAAAGCTCGCTGTGTAGGGTTGAATCACGTAGCAGAAACAGGCAGTCATATGATATGGGCTCAGTCAGAGCTGGTTTGTTCCTGATATTATACTGAGTGTACTGTATATAGACAGGGGTGTATATAGACAGAGCCGTGTATATAGACAGAGCCTGGACAGGGTTACGTTGTGCTGAGACTGAAGTCAAGCCATCAGACAGTTCCAAATTAGTGGTCATGCTATCAGACAAGTTTTTTGGGTTGGAAATTGTAAACAGAAACATTATTTGACACAAAAAAAAGTAAAAAACCTAAATTTTTTAACATTTTAGGCCAATTTGTTTTCTGCTACATATTTTTGGTAAAAAAAAAAAAATCGCAGTAAGCGTATTTTGATTGGTTTGCGCAAAATTTATTGCGTTTACTAACTACGGGAAAGATTTATGTAATTTTTATTGTTTTTTTTTTAACTAGTAATGGCGGCAATCTGCGATTTCTTTTTTTTTTTTTTTTGCGGGACTGCGACATTGCGGTGGACAGATCGGACCCCTGACTGACATTTTTGACACTTTCGGGGGTACCAGTGACATTACTACAGTAATCAGTGCTATACATATGCACTGTTACTGCAATGATGACACTGGCAGGGAAGGGGTTAACTTTATTGGTGATCAGTGGGTTAAATGTATCCCTAGGGGTGTTATTCTAACTGTGGGGGTGTGTGGCTTGTGATGTAACCACAGAGACATACGATCCTACATAGCAGGATCGCATAGCCTCTGTGCTTACATCAGGGAGAATGACAGACGGCTGTGTTTACATCAGCCGTCTGTCCTTCTCCCTCTCCTGTGGAAGATTGCGAGTGGCCGGCGGACATCGGAGCAGCCGATCACACGCTCTGGGGGCGAGAGAGCGCCTCCGGCGGCACGCACTCGCCCCCTACAGGCTCCTGGGCGAGCAACGTAAGTCTACGTCGCTTTGCCCAGGAGCGGCTGGCTGCTGCAGTAAATAGTCGTGCGGCGGTCGGCAAGTGGTTAAAGATACTCATAACACCTGTATATGACAAAACTGAAGAAAAATATACAGGGATGGAGACGCAGAGCTAAACCTGCCGGTGTCTCATTTAAAGTCCCAAAACTGCCCATATTTTTTATGTTATCAGGGATGGAGAAGCTGTGCTTTACAGGCTGATGTCTTATTTAAAGTCCCAATTTGTCTTTACTACCTATACTAAAGGGATGGAGGTGTGTGCTTCCCAGCTGGTCATTTTTTAGTTTGCACCCCATGGCTATTACACAGCCATTCGTTTTTTCAATACCAGTCATGGATGGGAGCAGGTTGGGCGAGGATTGGGCCATCTCCAAGCCCACTTGTTTCCCATCAATCCATCAGCATTCATGTGCTTCCATTGTGGAGACTCTCAGGTTGAGTAGTGTTAGGACTGCAAGATACACAGGGTGCCGTGGAGAGGCCTTGCAGCTTACACATGCGTTTGCAAATGTGTGTTAGCCAAACTGTTAACTGTTTTTAACCTACATTGTTAGACAGATTTATTTGGTTTGTTAGCAGACTGGTGGGTGAGTGTATCAAGCTAGGGGCCGGCTGATTTCCACACACCTTTTTTTAGTCCCCCTTTTTCTTCAGTTTTGTCATATACAGGGATGGAGACGCAGAGAAATAGCTGCCGGTGTCTCATTTAAAGTCCCAAAACTGCCCATTCTTTACAACTCATAACACCTTTCCCAAGTAAATGTAGAAGAGAAGCACTTGACCTAGACATTGCTGTGCTCCCACTGTACTGCATATGTAGGCTCATTTACTGTGGGGAGTTAATGGTTCAGTGCTCATCACGTTCAAAATGGTATCATCAAGGATGTCAAAATATTCCGGAGATTGCCATTAAAAAGGAAAGCTATGTTTGGAAATGCAAACTTTGCACATAAACACAGACATCATTTAGGCTCGGTTTCCACTAATGCGGCTACGAAGTCGTGCTACTTCTAGCACGACTTCGTAGCGAAAGTAAAGTGCGGCTTCAGTGAGACTTGTCCCTCATATATAGAGGGAAGTCGCGCTCAAAAGTAGTGCACGATCTACTTTTGAAGTCGCCGCAACTGAAGCCGCAGCAGTGGAAACGGGCCCCATTGAAAACAATGGCTTTTGACTTGCTGTGCGACTTGACATGTGTCAAGTCGCACCGCAAGTCGCACTAGTGGAAACCGGGCCTTACTGTTGGTTCAAAACACACCATATTTTATGAAAAAAATTACACACAAGGTTTAAGTTTCTATTTGTAACATTATTCATACTAATTAGTATTTGTATAGTGTATAATTGGATGAATTTTTTATTATTTAAATACATTCCCATTTATAATTGTTTAACCACTTGCCTACAGTGCACTTTCACCCCCTTCCTGCCCAGACTGATTTTCAGCTTTCAGCGCTCTCACACTTTGAATGACAATTACTCAGTCATGCAACACTGTACCCATAAAAAATTTGCGTCCTTTTTTTCACACAAATAGAGCTTTCTTTTGATGGTATTTAATCACTACTGGGTTTTTTATTTTTTGTGCTATAAATAAAAAAAGACTGAAAATATTGTGAAAAAACGCATTTTTCTTTGTTTCTGTCATAAAATTTAGCAAATGAGTAATTTTTCTTCACAAATTTTGGCCACAATTTATACTACTACTTATCTTTGGTAAAAATAACCCAAATAAGTATATATTATTTGGTCTTTGTGAAAGTTAGAGAGTCCACAAGTTATGGTGCTATTCATTGAAAATTCATCACACTTGACCACACCTGATGTACTGAAGGCCTATCTCATTTCTTGAGACACTAAAAAGTCAGGAAAGTACAAATACCCCCCAAATGACCCCTTTTTGGAAAGTAGACATTCCAAGGTATTTAATAAGGGGCATGGTGAGTTTTTTGAAGTTGTCATTTTTTCCCACAACTCTTTGCAAAATGAAGATTTTTTTTTTTTTTTACAAATTGACGTATTAACAGGTTATTTCTCTCACACAGCATATGTATACTTGCAACTACACCCCAAAACACATTCTACTACTCCTGAGTATGGCGATACCACATGTGTGAGACTTTTTCACAGCCTGGCCACATACAGAGGCCTAACATCCAAGTAGTATCGTCCGGCATTCTAGGAGCACAAATTACACATATAATTTCCTGACAACCTATCGTACTTTTGAAGGCCCTGGAGCACCAGGACAATGGAAACCCCCATAAAATGACCCCATTTTGGAAAGCAAACAGCCCAACGTATAATTTTTGAGGCATAATGAGTCTTTTGAATATGTCATTTTTTTCCACAAGTTTTTGGAAAATGTGGAAAGAAAATGAAAACACATTTTTTTTTACACAAAGCTGTCCATTTATGCAATATTTCTAACACATAGCATGTACATAGCAAAAATTGCACCCCAAAATACATTCTGCTATTCCTCCTGAGTATGGCGATACCACATGTGTAACACTTTTTCACAGCCTGGCCACATACATAGGCCTAACATCCAAGTAGCCCTTTTCACAAAGTTGTCCATTTATCCACTTTAAGACTGGGCCTATTTTTGACACTTGGTGTTTACAAGCTAAAATCATTTTTTTTGCTAGAAAACTACTTAGAACCCCCAAACATTATATATATTTTTTTAGCAGAGACCCTAGAGAATAAAATGGAGATCGTTGCAATATTTTTTATCACACCATATTTGCGCAGCAGTCTTCCAAATGTGATTTTTTTGAAAAAAATTCACTTTTTTGAACTAAAAAATAAGAAAACAGTAAACTTAGCCCAATTTTTTTCCATAATGTGAAAGATAATGTTACGCCGAGTAATTAGATACCCAACATGTCATGCTTCAAAATTGCGCATGCTCACAGAATGGCGCCAAACATTGGTACTTAAAAATCCCCATAGGCAACATTTTAAAAATTTCTGCAGGTTACTAGCTTAGAGTTACAGAGGAGATCTAGGGCTCAAATTATTGCTCTCGCTCTAACGATCGCGGCGATACCTCACATGTGTGGTTTGAACACCGTTTACATATGTGGGCGGGACTTGCGTATGCGTTTGCTTCTGCGCGCGAGCTAACGGGGACAGGGCGCTTTAATTTTTTTTTTTTTCCTATTTATTTTATTTATTATTTTTTTATTTTTACACAGTTTAAAAAAAAAATGTTTTTATCACTTTTAATTCCTATTGCAAGGAATGTAAACATCCCTTGTAATAGAAATAGGCATGACAGGTCCTCTTTATTGTGAGATCTGGGGTCAAAAAGACCTCACACCTCACAACTACACTAAAAAAGAAAAAAAAAAAAAATTGTTGAAAGAGGAAAAAGAAAAAAAAAAAAGCGGCCCTTTAAACCGGTTGCTAGGCAATGTCTTTTGACGTAGCTCCGGTCCTCCAAGACCATAGAGTCGAGTGAGGGCCATCTTGCCCTCACTCGACTTCCTGTCTCTGAGGATCCGGGACCGGATAGTTTTCCCCGCTGCCGGCAGGTCCGGTAAGCTGGGAAAACGTCTGGGACGCGGCAGGAGGGGCACCTCTTCCCCTGCACCGTAAGGGTAATTCTGCGGCGAATCTGCCACTGGGACCACCCTTATCTGAAAGCCGACCGCCTGCCGTTTCAAAAAATACTGGGGTTATGGGGGCTATCTGCTGCCATAACCCCAGTATTTAGCTTTTAATGGCCGACGCATATAGTCGTTAGGCGGTCAGTAAGTGATTGCATGTATATGGCAAACAGGTGACGATGACTGATGGGGTGACAGGTGACGATGACTGATGGGGTGACAGGTGACGATGATTGATGAGGTGACAGGTGATGATGATTGATGAGGTGACTGGTGATGATGATTGATGAGGTGACAAGTGACGATGATTGATGGGGTGACAGATGACAATCACTGACGGGGTGACATGTGACGATGATTGATGGGGTGACAGGTGACGATCACTGATGGGGTGACAAGTGACGATGATTGATAGGGTGACAGATGACGATGACTGATGGGGTGACAGATGACGATGACTGATGGGGTGACAGGTGACAGTGATTGATGGGGTGACAGGTGACGGGCGATGGTCACTGATGGGTGACAGGTGACAGTGCACGGCGGTACTGATGGCAGTCTCTGGTGACCGGTGAACTTTAGGCTACGTTCACATGTGAGCGTAGCGATCATGGGCAGAATCACTGCGATTCTGCCCGCGATCCGGAAATCATTGCAAATTCCGGGACGCCTGTGCGTTGCCCCTGATTTGCAATAGCACCCCAAACGCTGTGCGATGTTGCTGCGATTTCCGCCTGCCGAATCGCGGTAACATCACGCAAACAATGCATGACGCCCCAAAGAAGCTCTTGTACCTTTTTTGGGCGTCATGCGTTGTTTGCGCGATGTTACCGCGATTCGGCAGGAGGAAATGGCGGCAACATCGCACAGCGTTTGGGGTGCTATTGCAAAAAAACGGGCAACGCACAGGCGTCCCGCAATTTGCAATGATTTCCGGATCGCGGCAGAATCGCTGTGATTCTGCCCGCGATCGCTGCGCTCACATGTGAGCGTTATGGGTGTCAATTTCTGGGCACTGATGAGGTGACTGTTGGGTGACAGGTGACATTGGGGGGGGGCTGAGGACTGTGTGGGGACCTTTATTGGTGTGATTTTACTTTTTACATGTGTACAGAGCAGTAACTCACTGTTTCTAGCTCTGCTCTCCTCACACTGGAAACTGTATGAGGAGAGAAGAGCTAGTAAGACTGAGTTACTGCTCTTTGTTTACATTTTGTGATCGGCTGTGAATGGATTCACAGCCGATCACATAGTAAACAGTCACTGTCAGTGACTGTTTACTACTGCTGGTGACAGCTGTGTTCCTACGGAACACAGTGCCACCGACATGACCGCGCTGCGCGCTCCCGATCGCGCATGCGCGGTTATCTCCCGGGCGCCTCCATTGTGATCGGCTCTGTCATTGGAACACAGCCGATCACGTGGGAAACAGCCATGCCTATTGGCTGTTTCCCCCCTGCCGGTGACCGGCTGTGTCCCGGGGACACGCCGACACCGGCAGTGCACGGCGGCGCGATCGCGCGCCTGCCATGCATTTCCTGGGTCACATAAAGGGTAAAATCTATGCGCTACCAAACAAGAAAAGAAGTGTCGGGGATAAAAAGATAAATAGATGGAGCACCAGAGGTCCTGCAGCTAGTTCTGTAGTGTCACCACATACGATCAAATAAAGTGCATAAGAATAACCAGCGCTAAAACCTCTTAAAAACGGTGAACCATAAGTTACTGTATACAGTAAAAATATGACATAGGAAATAAATTTCTTGAAAATACAATACAGCAATAAAAAGTGTCAATCAAATATAAAGTGTCCAGTGCAAGAATTGAATTAAAGTGCCAAGGTGCTGAATAAGTGAAGGTAATGTGTAGTGAACTAAACGTTCAAATATTCCAAAATCATTTGTAATGTGAAAAAAGTGGTAAAATAAATATATGTGCAGATAATGAGCAGATTGTACAGGTTCTATGGACCCAGAACTAGTCAAAAGCTCGGACTTAAAGCGGTTGTATCCCGCTTTTTGACACTTTTACCTACAGGTAAGCCTATAATAAGGCTTACCTGTAGGTACAAATAATATCTCCTAAACCGGCACGGTTTAGGAGATATTTACAGTGCATGCAGCCGCTCGCGCGAGCGGCGCATGCGCTCTGAAGGTCCGGGGGGACCTTCAATTAACTTGCCGGGAGCTTGCCGGAAAAATCACTCCCGCGCGCATGCGCGGGAGTGACGTCATCGCGGCTCCGGCCAATCAGAGCGCTGGAGCCGTCTCTTTCGGCCAATCAGCGCGCCGGAGCCGCCGAACCCGGAAGAGACGACGAGGGATCATGGCAGCGCCCGCATCGATGTTCGGGGGTCCGTGTCGGGGCTTCGTTTTAAGGTAAGTTAAACATAATGGGCTAGTATGCGATGCATACTAGCTCATTATGCCTTTGTCTTGCAGGTTTTTTTTTTTTGTTTTTTTTTTAATAGGGTTTACAACCGCCTGAAGCAATTGATGTAAAAACAAAAATTCAATTAAAGTGCCATAGGAGACATGAGCTGCTGGTAGCTGTGAAAAATGTGCAGAAGGTCAAAAATCGCCTTGCGAAAATAAAGAGGAGCAAGTTGCACAGCTTCTATGAGTAGAGGAACTGTTCACAAGCTCCGAAACAAAATTTAATAGAGGCAAATGAAGAAATATGCCCTATAAAGGGCGAACTAAAGAAGTGCAGTGAAAGTAGTAGTGTAAGTTAACAAAAACTGTGATTCCAATCAATAGGTGAAAACAATCAATAGAAACTGAAATATCAAGGTGCACAATGCCCTATGATAGGTGAACCCCTGTGAACGGACAATAAAAAAATCTTGGTGAAAAATATCACAGTAATAACAAAACGTGATATAAAAAGTGAAGTAGGTGAATATCAAAAAGTGTGGTCCATAAATAAGTGGGAAAAGTCCAATAATTCTCCAAATATTATAGATAAAAGTTCATAATAAGTGCAATTACAGCCAGCGATAATTAGTGATCCCAGTGCCACAGTGAGTGAGCAAGATATCCTCAAAATAGGTGAAATGGCCGCTCACCTCACTTGTCTTTCACATAAGCATGTCAGGTGTCTTGTGTCAACCTGCCGTTTCCCAGGAAGAAATGGAGTCTCCACAGGCGATATGGGAGCCAGGGTCCTGCTCCTATAGGCTGGTCTGTAATACTTATAAGTGTGTGGCTCAGACACTCGATGATTAGGGGGAAAGATGTAAAGAGGGTCTCATAGCGCAGTATGTTTAAACACGATTTATTTCCAGGTAAAAGATAAATTTTAAACTCACATTTAGGTAGATCAATAGATGCAAATAATGAAAGCAAAGCCGCCGATGCGGTTCCTGTATTCTCTCACCGACTTCCGGTCTCGGCCGTAGACCAGGAAGTGACGTCACCACGGCGTCCCGACGCGTTGCGTAACCAATCAAGTTACTTTATCAAGGGTAGAACCTTTTGTTTTGCATGTGTGCGCTATTCTTTTTTAATATACATGTCTTTTGTTTCATAGCTGCACCAGCTTTAGAAATACATGGGTATGCTCCCCCAAAATGTTTTGCTTGTTTATTATGTATTCGGTCTGACCAGACTACCGAGGTTGAGCAACCCACCCCACCCCCCACACACACCTGTACTCTATCAGTAACCACTATCAAGTGGATATAGGAGGAGTCCCCTGTAGTGCATTTGCACATCTTTCCTAGCAAGGAGTGTTATCTCCAAGGGTTAGAAAGGCTGGATTCATCTCTTTTTTATGGATAGTGTAGGACCCACTGATAATGGGGTACTTTGACGCAGTAGTGGGCTTGAGCACGATATGGCCATATGGTGGGACCAAACCCCCATTTTTATTTATGGATTGTCTTCAAATTTGGTAAAAATTTATTTTGCATGTGTGCGCTATTCTTTTTTAATATACATGTCTTTTGGTTCATAGCTGCACCAGCTTTAGAAATACATGGGTATGCTCCCCCAAAATGTTTTGCTTGTTTAACAATATTTTTCACATTTTTTTATATGAAATTCCCCCCCAAAAAAATGTAAAAATCTAAATTTTTTATTATTTTAGGCCAATTTGTTTTCTGCTACAAATTTTTGGTAAAAGAAAATCGTAATAAGCGTATTTTGATTGGTTTGAGCAAAAGTTATTGCGTTTACTAACTAAGGGAAAGATTTCTGTCATTTTTGGTGTTTTTTTTTTTTTTAACGAGTAATGGCGGCGATCTGCGATTTTTTTTTTTTTTTTTGCGGGACTGTGACATTGCGGCGGACAGATTGGACCCTTGACTGACATTTTTGGGGGTACCAGTGACATTACTACAGTAATCAGTGCTATATATATGCACTGTTACTGTAAAAATGACACTGGCAGGGAAGGGGTTAATTTTATTGGAGAGGGAGGGGTTAATGTATGCCTGGTGCTTACTGACGTGTGGGGGGAGGTGACTGAGTGACACAGGGACAGGTTGCATGTTCAGCTATGCTGAACCCTGCAATCTGTCACTCCTTGTCACTTAGGAGATCCGCCCGCTTTGTTTACACAAGCTGGCGGATCTCCGGACTCGATTCCCCGACGATCGGGGAAGAGCAGCGGCGATCACCGCTGCTCCTCCCCTGGCCCGACTCCCGCTGTGACTGAACACAGCGGCAGCGAGCCTCCGGGGCGCGCGCGCGCCGCCGAGAAGGAGGAGTGTCTGCCGACGTAAGTCTACGTCGTCAGACCTACAAGAGCCACTTTGCCGCAGTAGAGCTCTAGTGAGCAGCGGTAAAGTGGTTAAATCTCCAGAGTAAAATCCCCCCACATTGTAAGATATGGTAGAGTGGGGTGTGTGTGACACATCTGCAATGTAAACGTATTGGTCCAATGGCAGATTTTATATCTGATCCATTTGGAAGTATTGCGAAAATATCAGTTTGTAGTCAATGGGTTGATATTTGGGGCTCTGTATCTTTAAATCTTCACAGTAACATCCCACCATAATGTAAGATATCATAGAGGGGGGTGTATATGATACATTTGTGTAATAATTATTTCATAGATTACAATCTGCTGTGTATTGTGTCAAATAATGTTTCTGTTTACAATTTCCAACCCAAAAAACTTGTCTGATAGCATGACCACTAATTTGGAACTGTGTGATGGAAGGAGGGGGGGTGACATCACCCACCCCAGACTACTGCCCCCCATGCCATGTATTCCTGTGTCCCCGGGGGAATCAGTGCTGTTCATAGTGATGATTCAGCCCCAGTCAGTGTCAATGCCAATTCATTTATCCAGCTCCTGCTTCTCCATGTACCTCCCAATGCTGCCCGGCATGTATGGAGTTAATTGCTGTTCTGTACATTTTCATCACGGGCTCGGTGCTCGGCTACTTCCCCTGTGAGCTCTGCAGTCGGCGCATGCGCAGGTGGAGACAGAGATGGCGGCGCTCGGTGTGCGGGTTGTGTGTGTCTGTGTGCTTCTGGTTATCGGTGTAACGGCGGCCGCCGCCGAGGAGAAG
The DNA here is from genome assembly GCF_965119305.1 of Pelophylax lessonae. Classification (NCBI taxonomy): domain Eukaryota; kingdom Metazoa; phylum Chordata; class Amphibia; order Anura; family Ranidae; genus Pelophylax; species Pelophylax lessonae. Next base: position 97,594,634 of record NC_138780.1, read on the forward strand.
AAGAGGAAGAAGGACATTCGGGACTACAATGATGCGGACATGGCCCGGCTCCTGGACCAATGGGAGGTCGGTGGGTGAATGATATTGATTATTGTCTGCTGGGAGGAGTTGTGATAGAAGTAACGGTAGCCCTTACCATGGAGGTGGAGGGGTTCTGTGACCTGGGTCCTCTATAGATGAGTTTCACGGGCCAAGCTGTCCGCAGTTGCGTGCTAAAGGGGGGAGGGAGTTTTGCCTTTAGTTATACATTAAAGGGGAACGTCACCCAAAAGGCCATGTTCTGCTTCTCGTCCTCCATTCCTCTGCAATGTTTGGAATATTTTTTTTGGGTGTGGGTACCTGATTTTGAGTTACCTGCACCCACTTCTGCTCCGACCGCCTGGGCTCTTTGCCCGCAGCCTTGAGACGTCCCAGGAGGCTGTGGGACCATTCACAAAGTGCAGAGCGGCCAACGCATGCGCAGTGTGAGGAGTTAATATACCAGGGACCTGAAGACTGGCGATGAACCGGCCCAGGTGAGAGTCTATTTTTTTTTAACCGCTTTACCACCGGAGGATTTTGCTGTCTTCCGTCCAGGCCACTTTTTGTGATTCGGCGCTGTGCGACTTTAACTGACAATTGTGCGGTCGTGCGACGCCGTACCCAAACAGAATTTACGTCCTTTTTTCCCCACAAACAGAGCTTTCTTTTGGTGGTATTTGATCACCTGTGCGATTTTTATTTTTTGCGCTATAAACAAAAAAAGAGCGTTTATTTTGAAAAAATAACAATATTTTTAACATTTTTTTTTTATATGAAATTCCCCCCCCCCCCCCAAAAAAAATGTAAAAATCTAAATTTTTTTTAATTTTTTGGCCAATTTGTTTTCTGCTACCTATGTTTGGTAAAAAAAAAATCACAATAATCGTATATTTTGATTGGTTTGCGCAAAAGTTATTGCGTTTTACTAACTAAGGGAAAGATTTCTGTCATTTTTGTTGTGTGTTTCTAACTGTGCAGGGATGTGGCTTTACATGTTACAGCACAGATCAACGGTCCTACATAGCAGGACCTTATGATCTGTGCTGTTACACAGGGAAGAATGACAGGCTGCTTTGTTTACATTAGCCGCCTGCCTTTCTCCCTTCACAGCGGACGATCGCGAGTGACCGGCGGACATCGGGTCGCCCAGTCACACGCACGGAGGTGTCTGTGAACGAGCCGGGGCGGGAGCGCGCCTCCGGGGGCGCGCGCTCGCCCCCTATTGGCTTACAGGCTAGTGACGCACCCATACGTCACTTTGCCTGGCCAGGGTTGACCGCCGCAGTATATGTACTTGCGGCGGTCGGCAACCGGTTAATATGCCAGGGACCTGAAGACTGGTGAGGACAGATAAAGTCAGTATTTGTAGTTTCCAAACTTTACATTTTTTTTTTTTTTCCACGGTGAAGATCTTCTTTAACCATTTCACCCCCTAAAGGCATAGCAGTACATCCTCTGTTTTAAAGTGATTTGTAAATGATCACCTTGTAAAGCAATCCATTGATTTTCAAAAAAGAGATGAAAGGCAACGTTTGTGTACAGAGATAACATAAAATACCCCTCCCCCCTTTTTCTTTAATTTATTTATAGGTGATCACATTCCCTTTGTTCTCAGCTGAAGAGCTGGGGGAGGAGAAACAGCAGAACACTGAGCTTCCCAGTGAAGGAGCGTCAGGACGAGCCTGATCATTGGAGGAGAGCAGAGGGACTGGTAGGAACACCAGGGATTTCACATAAAGGAAGCAATACAAAGGGAACAGGATACTTTTTCATGCAAGTACATGGTACAGCTGGAGCATATCAGGAATATGAAGTGTTGGGGTAACACTTTAAATGGCTGTACCGGGATTATGGCTGCAACTATGATCCCAGTACCAAATAGTCCAGATAGCGATGGGCTTTAATGTAGAAATGATCCGAACAACTCTGCAGCTGCCTGACCACTTCTGCAGGGCACAGAAAGTGCCCCCCCCCCCCCCCCCCACAACGAGTCTCCCAATGTGATCGGGGCTGCCCCTGCTATGTCCGCTTGTGAACCCGGGGGTGGGGATATATCCATGCCCTCCTCTCCTCTATGATGTAATAGACCAGAAGCGACAAGGCTTTGGTAATTTCACTTTGATGATTACAAGCTGTTACCGACTTGTAAAGCATCTGAGAAAACCGATCTTAGTTTGATCAGATGATTTTGAGGGCATAGGAGAGATCTGGGGCCCAGATCTATCAGGAAAGAGTAGCTGTTTACTGCCCATGCTAATACAAGGGATGTTGTTCATCTCTTGTGATAGCAATAAAGTTGATCATTAAAAATATAAAGGGACCGTAAAAAAAAAAAGGTAAAGTAGAGCTAAACCCTCCTTTCCTTTTTAGCCAAGGACGCTGCCATCTTAGTCTCTGTTTGATCTGCAGTTACCATGGTGCTGCACGTGATCGGGTATGAAATCAGCCGTTTGGTTAAGCACAAGCAAATGTGACCATTCTTTCTCGACATGACAGCAGTGTGTTTTTCCTTCCCTTTAGGCTGGGTTTACACCGTGGGATGACAGGAATCGCATGTGATTCACACCGCATTGCTGTGCAGATCACATGCGATGGCTATGCAATGAAAATTCAGCCATACTGTTTGTATGGCAGAATTCGCGTCTCATTCAGACCAAAATGGTGCAGGGCCCTTTTCTTGATCTGCACTGGAATCGGATCGCATTGGTGTTCAAATTCATGCAATCTGTTTCCTGTCCAATTTATAGTTTGCACTGTGCTATGCGAACCAATTTAGGGATGTCAATAACTTTACATTGACACCCGTAGCGGTTTGCAGAGAGCTGTGTGAACTGCCTGCGAGTGACATGCGAGTCTCTCTGGTTCCCGCATTGTGTAAGTGTGAACCAAGCCTTAAACTGTTAAATTGATGGGTTTAGTTCCGCTTTAAATAAAAAAAAAAAAAAAAAAAAAAAGAGCCCTTATCCCTATGTGAACACATACATAGGTCCCGCACACATGCAGTAGGTATAAAAAGTCTACACACCCCTGTTAAAATGTCAGGTTTCTGTGATGTAAAAAAATGAGATAAAGATAAATCATTTCAGAACTTTTTCCACCTTTAATGTGACCTCTAAACTGTACAACTCTGTTGAACAACAAACTGAAATCCTTTAGGTGAGGGGAAGTAAAAATAAACAAACTAAAATAATATGGTTGCAAATTTTTGCACACCCTAAACTAATACTTTGTTGAATCCCCTTTTGATTTTATGTATTCACCCCCTTGAGTCAATACTTTAAAGACCCACCTTTCACTGCAATTACAGCTGCAAGTCTTTTGGGTCTGTTTCTACCAGCTTGTTTGCACATATAGACAGTGCTGTATCCTGGCCCAGGCCTAGGGCGGCACTTTGCAGGAGGGCAGCAAAAAAAAAAAGCTGCTCCCGCATGGAAAAAAAACCGCCTCCTCCTGGCACCTGCATGAAAAGGGTCCCCGCCGGCTTGTGCTACACTTTTATTATAGTGCCATTTTTATGGGGTGAATTGGGCCAGAGGGCAGGGTCCAGAAGGCAAATAAGTCTGGCACCGCCATAAAGCGGTCACACACTGCAGCCTGCCGGTATGAAAATACAGGTGGGTGAGGACATGTGGATTGTGGACAGACCGCGGGCCGCCGACCACACCTAATACAACTGGCCCGACGGCCGACCAATGCTAATAAGTGTGGCACTGCAGCCTAATAGCTCTGCTTACCCTCCTCCACCCCTGGGTATGGCAGGGATCATGTCAATATCATTTCATTTCTTTAAACATCCTTGAGCATATTGAATTGCATCGTGTACAATTAAGACTTTTAATCATATATGATGGCAATATTTAGGATGTTAGTAAGATTACTGCTTTCCTTATTGATATTTGGACTTGTGTTTGCTGCCACTGATTATTTCATCTATTTGTATAATGACTATGGACTCCTAGTCATTATATAAATAAGTGAAATAATCTTATGATTCCAATCAGTGGCAGCAAACGCAAGTCTAAATATCTTAAAAGAAAGGTGTAATCTTACTAATTTCATGACATAAGGCTGCACTGGTGTCCACTGATGGGCTGCACTGGTGTCCACTGATGGGCTGCACTGATATGCTGTACTAATGGGCAGTAATGAGGCAGCACTAATAAGGCTGCACTGATATGCTGTACTAATGGGCAGTAATGAGGCAGCACTAATAAGGCTGCACTGATATGCTGTACTAATGGGCAGTAATGAGGCAGCACTAATAAGGCTGCACTGATATGCTGTACTAATGGGCAGTAATGAGGCAGCACTGATGAGGCTGAACTTATGGGAACTGATGAAGCTACGCTGATGGGCACTTATAAACTGTGGTTATGGTCTGGGATTTACAAATGACAGGGTGGGTCATAAACAGGAAGGGGTGTGGCCTTTACAGGAAGGGGTGGGTCATATTTAAATTAGGGGGTGCACAAATTTAGTCAGGCCTAGGGCAGCACAAAACCTAAATACACCACTGCATCTAGAGCGTTACATTTTTGCTCATTCTTCTTTGCAAAAGAGCTCCAGCTCTGTCAGATTGGATGGAGAGCGTCTGTGAACAGCAATTTTCAAGTCTTGCCACAGATTTTCATTTTGATTTAGGTCTGGACTTTTAAAGGGCAATTCAAACGCATGAATATGCTTTGATCTAAACCAGGGGTCTCCAAGCTGCGGCCCTTTGCTTGTCTTTATCCTGCTCTTGGAGCACTATTCATTCCACTAATTAGACACTATTATGCCCACTGGCACCAACAAAGGGGCATATTTCGTGCTACTGACCTCAATAATGGGGCACTGTTCCTCCCCTTGAGGCCCACAGTGGGGCATTGTTCCCCCCCAATACCAAAGATGAGACACTGTTTACTCTCACTGATGCCGGTATTTATATTTCTGCTTTCTATGGTCCGGCCCCCCTTAAAGTCTGAAGAACAGTAAGGTTCCTTGGCCTTCATGATGCTGTTTGTTTACTAAGGTTCTTTAACAAACTTCCTGAGGGCTTCACAGAGCAGCTGTATTTATACTGAGATTAAATTACACACAGGTGGACTTTATTTACTAATTAGGTGACTTCTGAAGACAATCGGTTCCACTAGATTTTAGTTGGGGATATCAGAGTAAAGAGGGCTGAATACAAATGCACGCCACATTTTTCAGATATTATTTATTTGTAAAAAAAAGTTTGAAAAAAACAATTGATCATTTTCCTTCCACTTCACAATTCTGTGTCTATCACATTAAATCCCAATAAAATACATTTACGATTTTGGTTGTAACATGACAAAATGTGGAAAATGTCAAGGGGTATGAATACTTTTTCAAGGCACTGTATATGGCTCTAACTCTGTCTGGCTATCATAATTTATCCATAAAACCAGCACTGCATGTGCATATATATATGTTGTAGAGCATATTTTTTTTATTTTTTTCTATTTTCCCAAGGAAAATCTCTATATTTGCTCTCCACTGCCACTTGTGCTGTGGAGCTTAACAGCCTGTGCGAGTTGTGCCATCCACCCGTCTTCTCTATATAAAGGAACTTGTCCTGTTCCTTCCCAGAATGCAGTGTGTTCTCTGACTGTGGGAGGCGGTTTTTGTCTTTCATCTTCTCATCCTTATTCACAGAACGCTTTGCATTATGGGAAAGAATAGTGCTAGGAGTTCTGTGAATGGAGGAAACGGATGAGTGGTGCCGCTCTTTGATACTTGCAGCAGGTGATGTTAACCCCTCAATGCCAAAAGATCTGCACTGTAGTGAAACCATAGCCGCAAAAGGGAAAATATTTCTGCACTTTGCCAACAGCCAGCCACACATGAAAGATTGCTGCACTACAGAAAAAAAGAAAACAACTTCAGGTTTACTTTTTCAGCTATGGCTGTAAAAAAAAAAAAAAGTGTTCAATTCTATTTTGATGCAGATTTTGTATTCCATTTCAGCTTTGTTTTGAAATTAACATGAACAGTATGCTTTGTTCTCGTTCTTTATATAGAAGGATGATGATATAGAAGAAGGTGATCAGCCAGAGCACAAAAGAAAGCCGGCTCCTGTAGACTTCGCAAAACTTGATCCTAGCAATCCAGAGAGCATCCTGCAGATGACCAAGAAGGGAAAGACTATAATGATCTTTGCCACTGTGTCTGGAAACCCCACAGAGAAGGAAACTGAAGAAATCACAAGCCTGTGGCAGGGCAGCCTTTTCAATGCTAATTATGACATTCAGAGGTAAGAGTGCAAAAGTTTTGGGGCCTTTGACTGGACTTCTAAGGGCCCATTCACATCAGAACTGACTGTAGGGGAAACTTGCGTTCATACGTGTTTCCGGCACTGCGTTCAAAACACTCTGCCCTTGCAACCTGCTGTGGGTGTCAATGTAATCTTAACGACATCCCAAACGCAGATCGCAAAAAAAGTGTGTTTGCCTGAACCGGATCGCATGGTACAGAAGTATACATGTATGTATGCATACACTACTTTAGATGTGATCCTGTGCAATTTCAGCCTGTTCAATTGAATGGGCTGAAAATCGCACTGTACTGAATTGCACAGGATTACAGGGTGGACATTAGGACTGGTTAGGTGTGAACTGGCCCTTAGGCCTATTTCATGAGGGCTTCAGCTTGTGGGAGAACAACAAGCTTTTCTGAAACTTTTGGCAAGCCTTGTGCCGCTTTCACTAAGCTTTTAATGCACCCTTCTCCTCTTTGGAAATGTTACACACAGATCCTAATGGAAGTGCTAATTGTCACTTTACATGCTTCAGCATGCATTCAACAGTAGTGATGAAGCCTGCTAGCAGCTTGTTTAAAGTGGCAAACCATGCTCCCATTAGGGTCTGTGTTCAACATTTTGCAAACTGTAGCTGAATGGTACTTTAAAGGCTTCAACAAAGCTATTCTAAACGCTCTGCAAATGCTTTGTAAAGGCCTGTTGTTCCCTCTGCTCTCATACAAGCTGAAGCCTGTGTGAAACAGTCTTTGATCTGTCTTGTGTGGGGTGAAGTTGCCTTTACATGGATGACCGGCTCAGAGATCGTTTGCTGTATTAGGCTGAGCAAAACAAATCTAAAGTGGGTTAAACTCTTGCTGACCATGTAATGCATATGCTGTGTCAAGAAAGGATGCCTTTAAAGAGGTTGTAAACCCATAATTTTTTTTTTTTTTTTCAACCTGAAAGACAAACGCATAATGAGCTAGTATACATCGCATACTAGCTCGTTATGGAATACTTACCTCAGAACGAGCCCCCGCTGTGCCGCCCGCTTACCTGTATGACGGGCGACATGTTCAGTCGCCCGTCTTCCGGGATCGCGGCATCCGGCCATCTGATTGGCCGGAGCCGCGGTGACGTCACTCCCGCGCGCGGGAGCCGACGGTCACGGCACGGGGCTCTGAAGGAATGGCACCAGCGGCCGTTCCTTCAGAGCGCATGCGCCAGTGACGTCACTGGCTGCATGTAAGGTAAATATCTCCTAAACAGTACATGTTTAGGAGATATTTACAGTACCTATAGGTAAGCCTTATCATAGGCTTACCTATAGGTAAAAGTTGCAGAGGAGGGTTTACTTCCTGTTTAATGTCCAGACCACTGCACATATGCGTTCATGTTGGCATGGAGTAGTGAGCTAAAAGGCTCACTGTGTGCTCCCGGCACACCGATCAAGCCCGTCACCAAGGACTCCTGTTCAAGGCTTCTTATTGGGAGTCAAGCTGGGTGGGCACCTGCTCATGCCACTGCTGTGAGAGTCCATCACAGCAGACACAAAGCATTAAGTGTCATTTCTCTTTGCTGTCTTGTTGCTCCTTTATCAACCTGAATCCCTTCTGACACCAAGAGCTAAAAAGGTGATGGGGAGGGACCTCCAGCACAAAGCTGCTGTTTGTTAGCCTCAACTCTGCTGCTGTGTGAAAGGAAGTGTCTCCTTTTCCTCCAATCAGCTCTCAGAGCTCTTGTACAGTGTGTAACTGCAGCTCCCCGCCCCCTGCTTTGTGTCTGAAAAATCCTTTTCATCTTCAAGTTTTACAAGGCTATGTAGGAGGATTTGTTTAATCTTTGTGTATCACCTGAGGGGTAGTCACTTCACTGGTTATGGGTAAGGGTTTATAACCAATTTAAGGGTTGCTGGAGGCAACATCAGAGGAACTTCACCACAACTCTACCTGCACTATGATTTGAAATGACAAAATATTTCACAATTATCTGATGGGGAATAATGGGCATGTGCACAGGAGTTTGTTTACGGCACAAGGGTCTGAAGGAACGTCAGGGGTATGCCGTTCCTTCAGATCGTATTTGCGCTATTGATGTCACAGGATTCAGGGACACTGAATATCTCCTAAACGTTTGGGAGATATTGCTTCTACCAGGTAAGCTTCTAATTAAAAGCTTATCTGTAGGTAGAAGTGTCCAGGGTGACTTTACAACCACTTTAAACTTTTAAAAGTAAAGGTCAAGCCTAGAAGCAGGTACCAAAGTTCCTTCTGTGGGTGCCCTTGAGCCAGGTTTCCCTTTCTTTTGAAAGCGATCCATACACTGGTAGATCTTTATACGTTCACACGAAAATTCTCACTACATTTGATGGCTTGATAAATGTCATTCTAAAGTACATAAAATACTGGGTTCCGTTTTTAACATTCGATTTTGGAATGAATTGATTTATTTGAATGAATACCACATACACTGTTAGAATTTTGTTCATTGGAGAATAAATTTCCATCGTGCTTGTTCAAATTTTTTTGTCACTCTGGTCAAAAACGAATGTTGATATGACCGCACTGACGATTAGAGAATCAAAGCACATTCTGAAAATGAAAAATTTGGAACAAGAGTATACTAGTAAATGGCCAGCTTAAGGGCTCTTTCACACGGTCCGCCTCCGTAGGCGGATCCGTGCTGCTCAGCGGGGATCGATCCCCGCTGAGCCGGCGGATGACAGCTCCGTCTCCGCTTGCAGTGCGGAGAGGGAGGTGTCACAGCCCCCGCTGCTCTCTATGGGGGATCGGATGAGAGCCTGTCCGCTCTCATCCGATCCCCAGGACGGATGGAAAATAGGGTTTCCATCCGTCCGGATTTCACGGACAGGATCGGATGCGGATGGCAGCGGGTGTCAGCGGAGGTGTTTCCGCTGACAGCCGCTGCTCCATAGGGCTGAATGGGAATCTGATCAGATCCGCCTAAAAAAAACTGACAGGCGGATCTGATCGGAACGCCTGTGTGAAAGAGCCCTAAGGGTTTTGACTTGTCTAACCTTGGGGCTAAACCCCACCCCCTCCACTAAGAGTTCCTTTGTAACTAGTTGGGGATCTTTAACTGGACAGCGGGGCATCACGTGCGGGCAGATTTAGAGAGTCTTTAAATGAACTGTTGCCAGTTGCATGTCCTGTAGACATTGTTAAAATGAAAGTTCAGGCAAATGGTTAAGTACAGTTTTGAATTGCAAGCTGTTTCCTGTCACAGGATTAGTTATTCTGTACTATAATTTAAAACTTCTTTTTTTTTTTTTTAACATGGTGTAGCCAGATGAGTGATGCATGTACTTAACTTTTATTATATTGGAATTGTTTTGTTTTTTTTTTTTATCCAGATTTCTTGTGGGGCCGAACCGTGTAATCTTCATGCTGCGGGATGGCGGATTTGCATGGGAGGTGAAGGACTTTCTGGTTGGCCAAGACCGGTGTGCAGATGTAACACTAGAGGGACAAGTGTACCCTGGGAAAGGAGGAGATGGTAATGCAAACATCAGGAACCTTAATAAACCAGAGAAGCAGAAGAAAAAGAGTGACACCAAGAAATCAAAGTCTTCCATTGATACTAACCGAGCATCGCCCTCAAAGGAAGATTTATGACATATTGCTGATCTCTAAAATCCAGGGACACTTTAATGCCTACCCTGTACATGGATTCTCAAAGTACATCCCAGGTCTTGCATATTATTCTCTTTTTGACTCAGTAATTTTGGTTTTCTATGTTGAAATATTCATGATCTAAAAAGTGGGCATAAACCATGGCAGATTTGCTTTTTTACAAATACAATGAAGATTTTGCTACAGTCTGTTTTCGAGATGCCTTCTTCATACTGTGTGTCGGTACTAACAGCAGCAAGGTATATGGCGCACTCCTCTCTGGTATATTAACATGTAAAACTCCCATAGTCTTATATAAATCTAATTGTAATCTGTGTCACATTGTAGTTCATAAAACTACAAAAGTCCATAAATCCACAGGAAGGAATGGTGCATCAAGAGAGAACTAGATGGGCAGCTCCTCCCGCAGACAGGAAAGGATCTCATTAAGACAACAAAAACACATATGGGGGGGGGCGTCGATAAGTGCAATACTTTTAAAGGAACTTTAATGGAGCAGACACTCACATGGGTTTCATAAGAATGAGCATATCTAGTAGGGGTGGCCCAAGTTCCAGGTTGGGAGCCAGCTGTGGCTAGTGATGTTGGGCTGTGCGAGCCGGGTCACTGCTCATCAGCTGTAGCGAAGGACTTCCGTAACCACTGTAGAGCACAGAAGTAACATCACGCCCAGGGGACAGTCCTGTTGCCCTGGTAATGCATTTCGGAGCACCAGTGGGCGTCTTTTATCAAACCATTATAGGGTATAGGAAGGTACAGGATACTTGGAGAAGTGGGTGGGAGAGGCCGGTGCAGAGCCAATCAAGAGGCAAGCCGTTTCAACACTAGGGGGAAAGTGGAAGTGCCACTTGAGCTACACATGTCTCTACATCCCAGTTCAAAACCTATATAAACGGCGTTGATCATAAAATATCAATCAATAGGGTTATGGTGCTATCAGTAATTACATTCTAAAGTATATAAAAAGGTTATTAAAAAAACAGGGGATATAAAAGGATATGTACAATCCAGAAAAAGAGATGCTGGTGTTCCAAAGACTGAAACAAAAGAAGGGGGGAAAAAAACACAAAATTTAACTATCATGTAAAGCCCCGTACACACGTACCGATCGTCGTCATACAAACGTCGGCGGACGAAAGATCTGCCGATTGTACGCTTGTTAGTATGGTGCCTCCGACAGCTGTCTGCGCACATTCTGCGGACAAGAGTCTTTCTTGCAAACATGAAAATTTTTGTATGCCGACACCAGAACGGACGATTGTTCGCCAGTCAGTACAGAATTCTGCCGACAGACCGCAGATTTGCAAGACTGGGCATGCTCAGAAAAGAAAAAACACAAGGAAAGTTAACCATTACATGACATCACTTCTGCAGTCAGCTGAAGTCGGCGGACAACATTCTTGTGCTGTCTTTGCACTTTTCAACAGACATCGACATCCCGGGGAGAAAAGACGAACGTTTGTATGACGACGATCGGTACGTGTGTACGGGGCTTTAGATATACAAGATGACTTCCTATATGTTCATAAATCGAGCAAAAGAAGAATTCAAATTTGTATAAAAAAAAAAGGGAGACCGGAAGGATCAACCATGAATTGACAAACAAAAATTACAAAACTTGCCATCAGTACTGCAGTGCTTATGACTGTGAAAATATTCTGTGTGGTTTTATACCTCACAAAAATAGTTCTAGAGCTCACATATAACCGTTTGCTGGGTTTCTTTAAAACACGTGGCAGATGATTGTATGCTGTCCTGAATTAAAGCTGATGTTGCCACACACAAAAAGCAGAAGTGGGTGCTCTAGATACATTGCAGTTCTTAGTGGGTTCGTCATGATTTCTTTAAAGGAAAGCTGTGTTGGGAGAAGGTCGGAGGCTGCCACTGATGACCTGGATGAAGTTTGCATATAGGGAAACTTAGAACTTTTTAATCTCTGCATTTATTTGGAGTCATTGACTTAAAGGAGAAGTATGGCCAAAGCTATTTTGGCTATACATCTCCTGTAGGTCACAGAAGTACAGTTCCTTCTGCACACCTGTGACCCATTTTCAGCCTACAGCGGGCTAAAGCCTGGACCAACAGCTGGCTCAGCCTCTTAACAAGCCACTGGAAGACTGACCCAGATGCTCCCTTCCCCTACACAGTCCAGCACTCCAGTGAGCGCTGGAGAGGCAGAGCAGAGAGCTGAAGACATAGTCACCATCACTCTGCTCAGTAAAGGCTGAGATCAGCGATCAGTCATCTTTGATGGCTCAGTCTTAGAAGTGGCTGGGGACAGATGCAGCTTCAGACCAATGCTGAATCCACCTAGGTGAGTATATACTTTTTTTTTTTTTTTTTTTTACAGAAACCCATGGTTCTCTTATAAAATGTGTATCCAAGCTTTGCCTGGTATTTGGTTGTGACTGGAGGCTCTTGCAGTGCACCTCTAAGCATTAATATATCATTAACAAAAAACAGGAAAGTGCCATCTAAGTGCAGTAGTAAGCGTATATTTATTAAAAAAAGGTTATAGCAACATGATAAACATCTCTTGCTTGTCAAAGAAATATGTACACTGTCACAGTATCCCTGTCCCGCAGGACCCGCCGATGGAACGGCCGCCTGCTGAATCCACAGGGCTTGTAGAGCTGTACAGAATCCCGTAATCTGATGTGATGCTGTGAAAGTGAACATTTTTCTTTGGAAACCGGGATGTGTTTTTTTTTTTATCTTTGACAACCGGGATGTGTTTTTTTTTTTTTTTTTTTTTTTTTTTTTTTTTTCTTTGACAACCGGGATTTTTTTTTTTTTTCTGGGTAGATTTCTTGGGTTGCATTTTACAAACAAAAAGTACAGCAGCTGCAGATTTGAAAGGAAAGCTCATTTTTCTTAACATTAAATAACAATTCGGCCTGTGTAGCAATTGTATATGATATACTGTATAGATATATATTTTTCTTTTCTTTTTCTACAAAATGGAAAAGACCGTAACTGAACAAAATATCTGAATAAGTGGATCCTGATAATAAAGATGGCATATTTGGATAACAAAGAAAATAATCATATGGTATCCTTGCAGCATTAGCAAATTCCTATACAGAAGGCAGAGCATAGGTCATTGCAAAATATTTAGTAGAAATAAGACGAGCCACATTTCTGAATAACAAAGAGGAGTAAATTTTTAACTTGTGAATGAACATGAGACAATGGTTTACCAAATCGCCGCTTTTAAACTGCCAGCGCTTCTGCGTTCATTTCTTCCCTAAATCAGTGTAAGTTTTTTATCATGGCAGACTCTGACTGGTTCAGAAATTGCAAGTATTACTGCCACTGTTAGCTGTAACAGCTACCTAATTATTATACTAAATACTATACTAAATTTAAAAAAAGGGGAACTAGAAGTTTCATGGTTTGGTGTGTTATGTAATGCAAAGTTGCTCCGGCAGTATTATGGTGATCTGCTAACCTGTTATGTTCCACAGAGTATTATTATATATACTGTGCCAATAATGTGTCCTGCAATATATTTTTTGAGAGTCTCTTTTGGATATTTTATTTGTACCAAATAGATGAATAGGGTCTGTATAGTAATGCTGGTACAAAATAAAATGGACATGTAGATTCTAACAATTAAATGGGTAAACGCAGTCGTTTTAGATAAAAAGCAAGATTGTGATTACTATTCAGAATATCATGCTACTACCAACTCTTGGGGCCCATTTACACCATGGTAGACTGTTGTATGTAATGTATGGGTGTTATGTTGTAGGGTAACGTGTTGCGTTAAGACAGATTGTTCATGTTTGATTTCTCTACCCACACATTGGAGAGGAATGCGGTTATCCCTCCCTGCTGCACTCTTGTATTCTGACGTTGGGGGCTCCTCTGCTGTCAGATTAAACCAATCAATTGGTTGCAGTGCTGATCGAAACAACATTTTCCAACAAGCCCATTTCAGAGCAGTCAGCCCTAGGATTAACTGTTTTCAAATGGGAAAGGGCAAAGAAGAATGGAAATTCAGCTAGCCCCTGCTGAACCGCCTGAATTTCAATCCATCTATCGCCAACTTCAGTGGCAATGCACAAATGCAAGCACAGTGCATTACTGCAACACACCGTTGGAAAGATGAGCCCTAAATAATCCCTTCCCTTTTAGGTGTAGGGGTGTTTTTGTTTTATTCTTCGTGGTGGGTGGTTAGTTTTAGCCTTGGGCATCATAGCCTCCCTCTTCCAGGATCCAGAGAACTTGATCAGTTTCAATGGAACATACACTACATAGAAGGGAAAAAAAAAAACATTGTCGGTGTCTAGATTGTCGGGCATCAATCCACAAGGAGTAGTATAGTTTAAGCTTATAGAGATGCATTATTTGTGTGACCTTTATAGCCTAAGTACATCTGTACTATGCTAACATTGAGAAGGTCTAGTGGGGCACATCCCAGCAATTTCTGTATCAGGGATGCAAATAGTAGTAACAATATTGTCACAGATGCATAGTAGTTACTATACTTGCAACATTATTTAACCTCTTCTATACCAGGCACTTTTCGCAGGCCCCTCTCTGGGATGGTCGGACCATCACTCCTGAGCTCCCCTCTGTCCTGTTGTGCAACCCCCTCCCCCCCACTTCCTTCCGCGGGGGACTGTTTGGGCCTACCTAAAGGCTGGGACCACGTTCTCAGGCCGCATGGGGGGGGCGGGGGGGGGTCTGGGAATGCGCAATGTTTTTGTGCGCATTCAAGAGTTCAAGATGGAATCAATTCGCAAGGTGGTGGCTTTTCTACATCTAGGGGATATCCTGGCTTCCATAGACATCAAAAATGCCTACCTTCACATACCTAGCTGTGCCCCTCATGAACGGTTTCTCCGTTTTGATGTGGGAGAGGATCACTTTCAGTTTGTGGCGTTACCCTTTGGTCTCGCCTCTGCTCCTCGGGTCTTCACAAAGGTGTTGGCTCCGGTCCTGGCGCTGTTATGGCAGCTGGGAATATCGGTACTGGGTTACCTGGATGCTCTGATTCTCCGTGCAGAGTCTCCTGCGGTGCTAACAGCGAACTTGGGGGTCACTATGAGAACTCTGGTGGAGTTGGGGTGGATTGTGAATCTTCAGAAGTCGTTTCTGACCCCTTCCACGAGACTGGTCTATCTGGGCCTGACTTTGGACTCGTCCTCAGCCAGGGTGTTTCTTCCTACAGAAAAACTCCAAAAGCTCCAGACTGCGGTTTGTGTCCGACGACTGATCGTCCCTTCGGACCTGTATGAGAGTTCTGGGATTGATGGTGTCGTCCTTTGAGGCAGTCCCCTTCGCTCAATTCCACACGAGGATATTCCAGAAGGAAATTCTTCTCAAGTGGAACAAGCACCCAAATTCTCTGGACCTTTGGATTCGGCTAAGCCACGGGACCAAGGAATCCCTGATCTGGTGCCTTCTATCTCAGGATGCTCCAGCTGGGGAAATCCTTCCTCCCTATTTACTGGACAATTGTCACCACAGATGCAAGTCTGTCCGGGTGGGGTGATCCTCAGTCGGGTCTCGGCTCAGGGAGTCTGGTCCCTGGAGGAATCCAGGTTGCCGATCAATGTCCTGGAGCTGAGAGCAATCCGGCTTTGCCTGGCCCACTGGACCGAACACCTGGAGGCCCTGGAAGTGGCAGGCATTCTACGTTGGGCGGAGCACTATATTCCCGTTCTCTCCGCTGTCCACATTCCAGGTGTGGAAAATTGGCAGGCGGATTACCTCAGCAGCCAAGCCTTAGATGCACGGGAGTGGTCCCTGCATCTGGAGGTGTTCCAGCAGTTGTGCCTTTGTTGGGGCACTCCGGATTTGGATCTGTTGGCATCTCGAATCAACAGGAAAGTACAGAGGATTGTGGCCCGCTCTCGGGACCCTCTGGCAGATGCGCTGGTGGCCCCTTGGGGTCAGTACCAGCTGATGTATGCCTTTCCTCCTCTCAGGTTGCCGCCAAGATTTCTTCGCAGGATCAAGGCGAAAGGGATTCTGGTCATTCTTGTTGCTCCGGACTGGCCTCGCCGAGCTTGGTATGCCGACCTGGTCAGGCTTGTTGCAGACGCTCCGTTGAGACTTCCTCTCAGGGAGGATCTGCTTTCTCAGGGGCTGATCTTCCATCCTGCTTTACGGTTGCTGGCTTTGACGGCTTAACTGTTGAAAGCCAGGTGCTGAAGGACGGGATTGTCTGCTTCAGTGATTCCCACTCTGCTTAAAGCGAGAAATCGACTTCTAGGAAGATTTATCATCGCACGTGGCAGTCATATATTGCGTGGTGTGAGTCCCTTGGGACTCCCCTCGCTCCTATTCGGTGGCTTGGATCTTGGCTTTCCTTCAACGGGGAGTTGATCACAAGTTGGCCTTGTAGTACTATCAAGGGTCAGGTTTCGGCCTTGGCTATTTTTTTCCAAAGGCCATTGGCCACCCGTTCCCTGTTGCATAACTTCTTCCAGGGTGTATGACACTTGGTACCTCCTGTGCGACCTCCGTTGCCACCTTGGGACCTTAAATTGGTGCTGTTGGTTCTCCAGAGGCCTCCCTCTGAAAGTATTCGGGAGATTCCCCTGCTTACCTTGTCCCAGAAGGTGGTCTTCTTGGTGGCTATCACTTCTGCGTACAGGGTGTCAGAACTGGCGGCGTTGTCCTGTCGTTCTCCCTAGCTGGTGGTGCACAGGGATAAAGTGGTACTTGGTCCGGATCTGTCCTTCCTGTCGAAGGTGGTTTCCAGTTTACACTTAAATAAGGGCATTGTGTTACCTTCCTTGGGCCCTAAACCTACGCATCCTAAGGAATTTGCTCTGCATACCCTGGATGTTGTTAGAGCGATTAAGGTGTATTTGGCATCTGAGTCTTTTTGCAAGTCGGACTCGCTCTTTGTGCTCATGGATGGCCCAAAGAAAAGGCTGCCTGCTTCTGCTGCGACTATTTCCAGATTGATCAGACAGACAGTTGTGCATGCTTATTCCATTAAGGGTCAGGTTCCACCTTTCCCTGTCAAGGCACATTCTACTCAGGCGCTTAGTGCTTCTTGGGCTTTTTGCCATCGGGCATCTGTGCTGCAGGTTTGCAAGGCGGCGACCTGGTCGTCTGTTCACACATTTACCAAATTTTATAAGGTGGATGTGCTGGCATCTGCAGATGCTTCCTTTTTGGCCGCAAAGTTTTTGCAGGCTGCTGTTTAGAGGGCACTTTGGCCTTCCTTGAGGGTGTTGCTGTTTGGTTTTCAGGTGGACCTCATCTTGTTTTGATGAGTCCTATGTTGCCTTGTTGGCTATGTTTTGGCGTTGGGGACTGTTTTTGTTCTGCTGTTCACACCCCTCGTTAGGATACTGCTTTGGGACGTCCCTACTGATATGCATCAGAGGACTGCGTCCGTCAATGAACAATAGAGAGAACTGGATTTTTGACTTACCGTAAAATCCTTTTCTCTTAGGTTCATTGATGGATGTAGTACCCGCCCCTCTAATTTTGGGTTGGTGGTGTTTTTCTCTGACACTGCTTTGATACAAACTAACATCCTATGCAGGAAGAGGGAGGGCATACCCCCAGGGACTGCCCATAGGCATAGCCTGAATGTTTTTCTACAAGGTTAAGGTAGAAGAACCGCACTCAGGTAGGTAGAAGCAAATCAAAGCAAAAATGGTTTATTCTTCAAATGAATAAATGAACAGACAGTGCGATGGGGAACAGATGTCCAGGTTGACGCGTTTCACGGCTCACATGGCCGCTTACTCATAACCGTAGTGATGAATGACGGAAATCAGTATTTTATACAAGCTCTGGATGGTTAATGTAATTGCTTGCACGTTTGTGTGTTTAACTTAATGATCTTTCATTGAGAAAACCGATTGGACCGTGATTCAGCACCTGGGACATGAAAAAAACGTACACATAAAAGATGCCTCCTAGTGAGGCAAGGTAACATGACAACAACACATTAAGTGTAAAAATATTTAGTTTGCATAATATATGCCAATGATTTGTGACAATTAAAAACATTTGTAGTACAAAGGAAGAATCCAAAAACGGCAATAACCACAGAAGAAGATGATGGAAAAGTTGAAAATATTTTGTATATAAATAAACACATCATCTTCTATGTATTATTGTGTAAATATACCATATAGATTGTAAAGGCATGCCTCATGAAATAGATGGCAAAAAAAATATACTATGTATATTAGCGCGCCAGAGAGGCAGTGACCGTAGCCTGGTTAAGATTTATATAAATAAGTAAATTAATTGTGATAATTAAGTGCAGCTGCTAGTAAAGTGTGGGTGCAAATTGGAAGAAAAAGTATTCACAATAGTGATACCTCTAGCGCTTGCTAATCCCTAGTGGAAATTTAAAATATGTGCTAAAAATTCACAGTGGATACAATTAATAGATAAACATGAAAATAAATCACTTCAAAAATAACTTAAAAATAATAGTCCATCCAATGTGTAGTGATAAGTCAATCAACATTAATAATAAACCATAAAATGATAAAGTCCAAATCCAAATAGTTTGTAATAAGGTGCTGGTGCTTCTTCCTTAACTGGTGCTTCCTTTCCCGTGATAAATAAATAAATAAATTGCCCACTCACCAGATGTTGTGGGTTCTATATGTCTTATGACATTAGAACCTAACTTGCTTCAATAGAAAATCCTTTCCAGGTTCGGGTTCCCTCTCCCTGGGTATGGACAGGCCGTTCGGTTAATAATCCACCATGGGATGAGTCTCCTCCAACCACGGGCCAAAGTATGAGATGTATTCCCTGCAAATCACCTCCAATCACAAGCCGTGATGGGGGAATAAATGGATAGTGTGGTATTGCTTTTCAAAGTTTTATTGCACACACCAAAAAAAACAATATTGCACACTCAACGGTCAAATCCGTAAACTCCAAAATTGATAAAAGCAGGTGTCATACACTTCCACATCTTCAAAAGCAATATCCAGCAAAGTGAAATAGAAGAAAAGCTGTGCTCAATCCAAAAAATGGCAGACAAACAGGACAGGATCGTCATACACGTGTGCTGGAGAGTGGAGAGCGGTAGTTCCGGCTTGCGTTCCACTCAACAACGTATGACGTCACGGCGTGCGTTCCATCTAACGCGTTTCGTCATTGGTTCAGACGTCTTCAGAGGTGGAGTCACACGTCTAGCTCAACCCTTATATGCCGGAGCTGCCGCTCTGCACTGCGCACGACTCCGCCCATTTAATTACTCTGTCGGAAACAGGAAATACCTCCCGTGTCCCCGCAATAACATTGTGCTATGTAAACCAAGAAAATCATAACAAAATATCTTTGTGCTATTCAAAATGTAATTGTTAAACCAGCTCTCATTTTCCCCTAGATTAATAGCGCTTGGCATTCATAGTGTATGTGTACTATTTTATTATTTCTCAATAATACTTTTATTAATAATAAAAATTATCTATAAAAATTATTTTTTAAACTTTATTTGTAAACCTAAAATAACATTATGACCAATCTTTATGAGGTTTTGTGGCATGTAATTACCTTTATAGTTTATAAATGTATAGAGTTTTTAAAACTTTATTTTATTTAAAAGAATATAATTTATCAAATCAATACTTTTACTAATATATTATGTGGATATATTTAAACATTGTATTCTATTATATATTATATATTTATTATATAAATTACGTAAATCCAGAAAAATATATATAAATATGATTAAAAATTTTATTAAAAAATATTTAAAATATTATTATAAAGATTTTTAAAATTTACAAAAATTGAGCGGAAATTTAAATATTAAAATAATCTATGGATTTGATATAAAACAGTTAATATCCATGTCAACGTTCATACCATTGGGTTGCAAGGTGGAAAGTTCATAAATCCACCGAGATTCATTTTGGGAGACAGCAATACGCATGTTACTGCCCCTCCAGTTCTGTTCAATCTTGTCGATGCCCAAAATAGTAAGAAAGGTGGGGTCCCTATTATGTACCAATCTAAAATGTAGGGAAAGGCTGTGCTTTTTAAATCCTTTCTTAATGTTGGCGATGTGTTCGCCCATACGCACCCTAAGTTCTCTTGTGGTGCGACCAACGTATTGAAGCCCACATGGGCAAGTGAGGAGATATGTGACATGGGTACTACGGCATGTGATTAATTTCTTAATATTATATTTCTTTTTAGTCACATTTGATTGAAATTCAAGTACTTGTCGTTTTCGGGTTTTCACCGTTTTGCATGATTTGCACCTTCCGCATGAATAAAATCCTTTGTAATCTAGAAAAGTTAAAAGTTTCTTAGGGGGATCTGGAACATTTTTCACCAGTTTGTCTCTGAGGTTGGGTCCTCTTCGATAAACAAACTTCGGGCGCGTTGGGATAACCCCCCTCAACTTTTCATCTCTCAAAAGAAGGTGCCAATGCTTTTTTATGATGTCTTCCACTTCCTTATATCTTACGTTATATTGTGTGATGAAGTTCAGAGAGTAATCCGAATTTTCTTTTTTCTTATCTTTTAGAAGTGTTTCTCTGTTCATACCTCTTACATCTTCTCTAACTCTTTCCAATATATTTCTTTTGTATCCTTTTTCTTGGAACCTATCCAGTATCATATTCGATTGGGTATTGTAATCCTGTTCATTGCTGCAATTCCTCCTTAGGCGCATCAGTTGTCCCTTAGGGATTCCTTTTATCCAGTTAGGGTGGTGTCCACTATGAGTAGGGATATATCCATTCCTATCTGTTGCTTTAAAGTGCGTCTTAGTGCAGAGTCCATTTTCTCCTTTAAATATGGTAAGGTCCAGGTAGTGTATTTCATTTTTATCCCATGTTCCACTAAATTTTATTTTGTAACGATTGATGTTCAAATCTTCTATATATTGCCTCAGAGTTTCTTCCGATCCTTTCCAAACGATGATCACATCATCTATATACCTTCGATACATTACCAGTTCATCTCGTTTTTTACCCCAGATTTCTTCTTTTTCCCACTTACTAAGAAAAAGATTGGCTACACTCGGTGCGTAGCGGGCGCCCATAGCAACTCCTTTGTGTTGGCGATAGTATTCACCCTGGTGCCAGAAATAATTCCTCTTCATTGTCATCTTTAGAAGTTTCAAAATGAATTCTTTTTGTTCCGATTCCAACTCTAATTGGTCTTCTATGGCCCATTTTATGGCTGATAGGGCATCCTCTTGTTCAATGTTCGTGTATAACGATTCCACATCTACTGTGGCTAAGATGATGTCTTCGTTCTCCCATGTGTGTGAATCGATAAGATTGATAAGATGTTTGCTATCTCTGAGGTGTGATGGATATTTTGTAACCAGAGGTTTCAGATAGGTGTTTAGATACTCTCCTATACGTGAGAAAAGGGAGTCTATCCCGCTGATTATGGGCCTGCCTGGCGGTTTTTCAGGATTCTTATGGACCTTAGGGAGTTGATAAATGACAGGCGTCCGAGGAGCTTCGGGAAGTAAATACCGATATTCTTTGTTGGTAAGTATTCCCTTTTTGTGTGCCCTCTTCAGGTATTTCTTACATTTCTTTCTATATATATTTAAAGGATTACTCGTGAGTTTTGTGTAGGTTTCTTCATCATGCACTAATTTATTAAGTTCTTCATAGTAGTCCTCTTTCTTTAGGATTACTATGCCCCCACCTTTGTCCGCGGGGCGAATGACAACGTTTTTCCTTTGTTCCAATTCACGTATACCCATATTAATGTTTTCTTTAGGTTCATGCCACTTTTTATTCATCGATTTCAAATCTTGCTCCACCATTGATTTAAACGTATCCACAAAATGGTTATTGGTACATTTTGGGTTAAACGTTGATTTATTCTTTAATCCGCTATTCACATATTTGTTATCATTGGTTAAAACTTTAAAATCAGGTTTATTTAAGAAATGTTTCTTTATATTAATTTTTCTGGTAAATTTCTGAATATCCACAAAAACTTTAAAAGGATCTAAAAGTTGGTCAGGGGCATACTTAAGACCCATATCTAGTACTTGCAGTTCTTTTTCTGAGAATTCAACCCCGCTTAGGTTGAAAATTCCCAGGCCTATTGGGCCCTTTTCCTTTTTGCCCCTGCCCCCTCTGCATCCTCTGCGTCTCTTCCCCCCTCTTGGTCTTTCCGAGGTGGGGGGTGTTGGTTGGGTGGATTCTGGTAGTAAGGTTGGTACCCTTGTTGGGGCGGTGGGGGTTGGGGCTGCCAATGTCCTCCTCTGCCCCCCCTTCCTCTCCCATAATAGGGTTGGTTCCAACCTCTGTTCCAACCTCTGTAACCCCGAGTTGGTCGTTGGTAATATGGTGCCTGATTCACATACCCATTCCACACAGGAGGTTCCCGGTTCTCCCATCCGTGAAAATCCTGATATTGGGGCTTTTCAGGGGTGTAATAACCTTGTTGATTGTTCTCGAGAGGTTGGAATGAGTTGTGTGTGGGTAGATTGTATTTTACAGTAGGGTTGGATGATGGTCCAGACCTATGTTTTTCCCTTTGGGTAAATGGTGTCCTTTGTGGTTTTGGACCCCCTGTGGATCTAGGGGTTGGAAGTTGAAAAATTTGTTCCTCTTGCGGGGTAGGGGTTGGAGCCCCTTGAATTACTTCAATATCTCTATCAATAGACGAGGATCTCGATGTAGTGGTGTTTTCTATTTTTATCTCTTGCCACTTATATACCAGATTCTTATTGTAGTCTCCTATATCTCTTTGATATTTCTTTATTTTCTTTTGTTGCGTATCCCTATCCAGTTTGTCCAAAAAATCTTTCAGATGTTTATGCTTATCTTTATATTCATTAGAATTATTATATGGCTCTAAATCCTCCTTTAGATTTTTAATATTTTCATTTATTTTATTTAATTTTGCTTTTCTTCTCTTTACAATGAGTTCTAAAAGACTGTGTTCACATCCCTGGAAGAATAAATACCATTCATCCTCCAGGTCTGCGTCCACCATACCATCATTAGGAGCTAATTCCCATCTCAATCTCCTGGGCGTCATTTTATCCTTTATCCTTTGACACTAGAAAAATATATAAAGGATAAAATGACGCCCAGGAGATTGAGATGGGAATTAGCTCCTAATGATGGTATGGTGGACGCAGACCTGGAGGATGAATGGTATTTATTCTTCCAGGGATGTGAACACAGTCTTTTAGAACTCATTGTAAAGAGAAGAAAAGCAAAATTAAATAAAATAAATGAAAATATTAAAAATCTAAAGGAGGATTTAGAGCCATATAATAATTCTAATGAATATAAAGATAAGCATAAACATCTGAAAGATTTTTTGGACAAACTGGATAGGGATACGCAACAAAAGAAAATAAAGAAATATCAAAGAGATATAGGAGACTACAATAAGAATCTGGTATATAAGTGGCAAGAGATAAAAATAGAAAACACCACTACATCGAGATCCTCGTCTATTGATAGAGATATTGAAGTAATTCAAGGGGCTCCAACCCCTACCCCGCAAGAGGAACAAATTTTTCAACTTCCAACCCCTAGATCCACAGGGGGTCCAAAACCACAAAGGACACCATTTACCCAAAGGGAAAAACATAGGTCTGGACCATCATCCAACCCTACTGTAAAATACAATCTACCCACACACAACTCATTCCAACCTCTCGAGAACAATCAACAAGGTTATTACACCCCTGAAAAGCCCCAATATCGGGATTTTCACGGATGGGAGAACCGGGAACCTCCTGTGTGGAATGGGTATGTGAATCAGGCACCATATTACCAACGACCAACTCGGGGTTACAGAGGTTGGAACAGAGGTTGGAACCAACCCTATTATGGGAGAGGAAGGGGGGGCAGAGGAGGACATTGGCAGCCCCAACCCCCACCGCCCCAACAAGGGTACCAACCTTACTACCAGAATCCACCCAACCAACACCCCCCACCTCGGAAAGACCAAGAGGGGGGAAGAGACGCAGAGGATGCAGAGGGGGCAGGGGCAAAAAGGAAAAGGGCCCAATAGGCCTGGGAATTTTCAACCTAAGCGGGGTTGAATTCTCAGAAAAAGAACTGCAAGTACTAGATATGGGTCTTAAGTATGCCCCTGACCAACTTTTAGATCCTTTTAAAGTTTTTGTGGATATTCAGAAATTTACCAGAAAAATTAATATAAAGAAACATTTCTTAAATAAACCTGATTTTAAAGTTTTAACCAATGATAACAAATATGTGAATAGCGGATTAAAGAATAAATCCACGTTTAACCCAAAATGTACCAATAACCATTTTGTGGATACGTTTAAATCAATGGTGGAGCAAGATTTGAAATCGATGAATAAAAAGTGGCATGAACCTAAAGAAAACATTAATATGGGTATACGTGAATTGGAACAAAGGAAAAACGTTGTCATTCGCCCCGCGGACAAAGGTGGGGGCATAGTAATCCTAAAGAAAGAGGACTACTATGAAGAACTTAATAAATTAGTGCATGATGAAGAAACCTACACAAAACTCACGAGTAATCCTTTAAATATATATAGAAAGAAATGTAAGAAATACCTGAAGAGGGCACACAAAAGGGGAATACTTACCAACAAAGAATATCGGTATTTACTTCCCGAAGCTCCTCGGACGCCTGTCATTTATCAACTCCCTAAGGTCCATAAGAATCCTGAAAAACCGCCAGGCAGGCCCATAATCAGCGGGATAGACTCCCTTTTCTCACGTATAGGAGAGTATCTAGACACCTATCTGAAACCTCTGGTTACAAAATATCCATCACACCTCAGAGATAGCAAACATCTTATCAATCTTATCGATTCACACACATGGGAGAACGAAGACATCATCTTAGCCACAGTAGATGTGGAATCGTTATACACGAACATTGAACAAGAGGATGCCCTATCAGCCATAAAATGGGCCATAGAAGACCAATTAGAGTTGGAATCGGAACAAAAAGAATTCATTTTGAAACTTCTAAAGATGACAATGAAGAGGAATTATTTCTGGCACCAGGGTGAATACTATCGCCAACACAAAGGAGTTGCTATGGGCGCCCGCTACGCACCGAGTGTAGCCAATCTTTTTCTTAGTAAGTGGGAAAAAGAAGAAATCTGGGGTAAAAAACGAGATGAACTGGTAATGTATTGAAGGTATATAGATGATGTGATCATCGTTTGGAAAGGATCGGAAGAAACTCTGAGGCAATATATAGAAGATTTGAACATCAATCGTTACAAAATAAAATTTAGTGGAACATGGGATAAAAATGAAATACACTACCTGGACCTTACCATATTTAAAGGAGAAAATGGACTCTGCACTAAGACGCACTTTAAAGCAACAGATAGGAATGGATATATCCCTACTCATAGTGGACACCACCCTAACTGGATAAAAGGAATCCCTAAGGGACAACTGATGCGCCTAAGGAGGAATTGCAGCAATGAACAGGATTACAATACCCAATCGAATATGATACTGGATAGGTTCCAAGAAAAAGGATACAAAAGAAATATATTGGAAAGAGTTA
Source organism: Pelophylax lessonae (assembly GCF_965119305.1). NCBI lineage: Eukaryota > Metazoa > Chordata > Amphibia > Anura > Ranidae > Pelophylax > Pelophylax lessonae. The sequence goes on from NC_138780.1 coordinate 97,620,032, forward strand.
GAGAAGATGTAAGAGGTATGAACAGAGAAACACTTCTAAAAGATAAGAAAAAAGAAAATTCGGATTACTCTCTGAACTTCATCACACAATATAACGTAAGATATAAGGAAGTGGAAGACATCATAAAAAAGCATTGGCACCTTCTTTTGAGAGATGAAAAGTTGAGGGGGGTTATCCCAACGCGCCCGAAGTTTGTTTATCGAAGAGGACCCAACCTCAGAGACAAACTGGTGAAAAATGTTCCAGATCCCCCTAAGAAACTTTTAACTTTTCTAGATTACAAAGGATTTTATTCATGCGGAAGGTGCAAATCATGCAAAACGGTGAAAACCCGAAAACGACAAGTACTTGAATTTCAATCAAATGTGACTAAAAAGAAATATAATATTAAGAAATTAATCACATGCCGTAGTACCCATGTCACATATCTCCTCACTTGCCCATGTGGGCTTCAATACGTTGGTCGCACCACAAGAGAACTTAGGGTGCGTATGGGCGAACACATCGCCAACATTAAGAAAGGATTTAAAAAGCACAGCCTTTCCCTACATTTTAGATTGGTACATAATAGGGACCCCACCTTTCTTACTATTTTGGGCATCGACAAGATTGAACAGAACTGGAGGGGCAGTAACATGCGTATTGCTGTCTCCCAAAATGAATCTCGGTGGATTTATGAACTTTCCACCTTGCAACCCAATGGTATGAACGTTGACATGGATATTAACTGTTTTATATCAAATCCATAGATTATTTTAATATTTAAATTTCCGCTCAATTTTTGTAAATTTTAAAAATCTTTATAATAATATTTTAAATATTTTTTAATAAAATTTTTAATCATATTTATATATATTTTTCTGGATTTACGTAATTTATATAATAAATATATAATATATAATAGAATACAATGTTTAAATATATCCACATAATATATTAGTAAAAGTATTGATTTGATAAATTATATTCTTTTAAATAAAATAAAGTTTTAAAAACTCTATACATTTATAAACTATAAAGGTAATTACATGCCACAAAACCTCATAAAGATTGGTCATAATGTTATTTTAGGTTTACAAATAAAGTTTAAAAAATAATTTTTATAGATAATTTTTATTATTAATAAAAGTATTATTGAGAAATAATAAAATAGTACACATACACTATGAATGCCAAGCGCTATTAATCTAGGGGAAAATGAGAGCTGGTTTAACAATTACATTTTGAATAGCACAAAGATATTTTGTTATGATTTTCTTGGTTTACATAGCACAATGTTATTGCGGGGACACGGGAGGTATTTCCTGTTTCCGACAGAGTAATTAAATGGGCGGAGTCGTGCGCAGTGCAGAGCGGCAGCTCCGGCATATAAGGGTTGAGCTAGACGTGTGACTCCACCTCTGAAGACGTCTGAACCAATGACGAAACGCGTTAGGTGGAACGCACGCCGTGACGTCATACGTTGTTGAGTGGAACGCAAGCCGGAACTACCGCTCTCCACTCTCCAGCACACGTGTATGACGATCCTGTCCTGTTTGTCTGCCATTTTTTGGATTGAGCACAGCTTTTCTTCTATTTCACTTTGCTGGATATTGCTTTTGAAGATGTGGAAGTGTATGACACCTGCTTTTATCAATTTTGGAGTTTACGGATTTGACCGTTGAGTGTGCAATATTGTTTTTTTTGGTGTGTGCAATAAAACTTTGAAAAGCAATACCACACTATCCATTTATTCCCCCATCACGGCTTGTGATTGGAGGTGATTTGCAGGGAATACATCTCATACTTTGGCCCGTGGTTGGAGGAGACTCACCCCATGGTGGATTATTAACCGAACGGCCTGTCCATACCCAGGGAGAGGGAACCCGAACCTGGAAAGGATTTTCTATTGAAGCAAGTTAGGTTCTAATGTCATAAGACATATAGAACCCACAACATCTGGTGAGTGGGCAATTTATTTATTTATCACGGGAAAGGAAGCACCAGTTATTAAGGAAGAAGCACCAGCACCTTATTACAAACTATTTGGATTTGGACTTTATCATTTTATGGTTTATTATTAATGTTGATTAACTTATCACTACACATTGGATGGACTATTATTTTTAAGTTATTTTTGAAGTGATTTATTTTCATGTTTATCTATTAATTGTATCCACTGTGAATTTTTAGCACATATTTTAAATTTCCACTAGGGATTAGCAAGCGCTAGAGGTATCACTATTGTGAATACTTTTTCATGAAATAGATGGTATTTAAATGTATTTATAAATGACTAGAAAGGAACAACCTGACTAAAAAAAGGAAATTTAAAAAAACAATCAATAAGAAAATTGCGAATAAAAAAATCCCTAATTTTTTAGTCGAATAGATTTAAATAAGAAAAAATCCATATGAACACATATGTGAATATATAATGAAGGGTATAAAACATGTGAGACATGTAAAAAAATATATATATATGTGTTACATATATAAACACAAATGTGAATGTGTGTGTGACACATATCAAGTGTGTAAACAACGTGAACCTATGCATGTCTGCATATATGGTTAACTTAATGTTATGTGAAAATGATATTATATGTGCGTAAAAAAATATAAATGTGAATGTGTAGAATAATGAGTGATAATGAATAATCCCAGCAAAAATCGTAAAGGCTGGGAGAAAAGTAAATGCAAATGATGTGTATGACCAAAATGAATAAAATCAAACAAAAAAACCATGTGTGAAAAAAGAAGGGGAGAGGGGGGAAAGGGAAAAAACATGGTGATAATGTGCACTATATAAAATGGCGTTTTTCTGCCTAGTGTCCTACTCCTGTAGGGGGCAGTATAACCCTACTGATATGCTTTAGAGGGCTGCGTCCGTCAATGAACCTAAGAGAAAAGGATTTTACCGTAAGTCAAAAATCCAGTTTTACCCCCTTCCTGCCCAGGACAATTTTCAGCTTTCAATGCCGTTGCACTTTGATAAAATTTTAGTTTGGGTACATAGTGTTACATGACTGTGCAATTGTCATTAATTTTGTTCACACAAGTAGAGCTTTCTTTTGGTGGTATTTAATCACCACAGGGTTTTTTATTTTTTGCTAAATAAACTAAAAAATAAGTGTTTTTTTTTTTTTACATACTGTCACCAGTGCAGTACAGCGTTATCGTATAACTGGTGTGGCGGTGATCAGGGACAATGACTGGTGACAGTACGGGGGAAAAAAAAATACCTTACATTTTTGCCTACAGGTGGCCTGTTAATGGCCCTGCCTGTACCATGTGAGCTAAAACAGCAGCACAATTGTACACCATGGATGTCATGAAAGGAAGCCATTCATCATGTACAACAGTCATGTGACCTGCTGTGATTGGTCATGGCGGTCACATGGTAGTGGCAGTGAGGCTTTCTGACAGGACGTCGTGATGTCCAGTCAGGATGGGAAAGCCACCGCCCGGCTTTCATTCTGCTATAGAAAAAATTGCAAGAAAGTTGGGACCGGCGCTACCACTTTAAATCAAAAAGTTGTGTGTTTGTGCAGTCTCAAACCTGCACAAATCATACGTATTGTGAAAGTGCATTTAGTGCATACAATGCGTTTAAAATTGCCAAAGTGCTGTGTGATGATAAAAGCTTCAATAAATTATCATGGGCTGTGCTCAGTGTACATATATCACATATACATAAGCATAGACAAAAAAGTGCTAAGTGCTGTTAATACCATTAGCCACGTGAGTGATTATACGTTTGTGACAGTATATGGCGCCGGTGGATCTCCACCTGTACCGCCGCTGCTTACCGCACTTGTAAAGTAGATCACTCAGTCTTCCTCAGTCACTGAAACAAAAGATAAGCCTCCTTTGCATAGTATATGTTGGTAGTATTAAAGTAGCATAGCATCCACTCACATTTAGGGAGTTCACTTTCAGCTTAGGTGTTCGCCGAGCCGCTTCCGCGTTCCACCGGCTCAAACCACCGTTCCCGGAAGTGACGTGCTGACGTACTACAACCACGCCCTACGCGTTTCGTCATTCGACGTCATCTGGAGCGCCGGTCCCAACTTTCTTGCAATTTGTTCCAACATACTACCTCAGAGGTAGGTTGGGGGCAGCTTACACCACTGTAACCACTATCCTGGTTCAGGATAGTACTGAGACTCCATAGCACTGGTATTTAAGCCTTTTACATTTACTTCATTCTGCTATAGCACGGGCAAACAGGTGTTGAAGTGCAAGTTCACCGTTTCAAAAAAAAAAAACCCAGGAGAGCTACCATAACTTTGGTACTTTCTTACATGGCTGGCAGTCCTCTTTCACATAAAAGTGGTCCCAGCAGCGGATTCACAGCTGGATCACTTTTATGGGCGGCAGGAGAGTTGCCCACCCCGTCCCACCGCTTCTCGGTTATATTCCCCACTTACCGGAGCCGTCTGTAGCGGGGAAAATGATACAGTCCGTTGCAGGAAGGCGAGTGAGGGCAAGATAGCCGCCACTCGACTCTATGGCCTTGGAGGACCAGAACGACCTCATAAGTCGCTTCTGCCCAACGGCCTTAAAGGGCCTTTTTCTTTTTGCTTTCAAGAGTAGATATGAGGTCTTTTTGACCTCAGATCTCACATTAAAGAGGACCTGTCCTGCTTAGTTCTATTACAAGGGGTGTTTACATTCCTTGTATTAGAAAAGAAAAAGTGATCAAAACATTTTTTTTTTTTAAAGGGACAGTGTAAAAAAAAAAAAAAATGATGGGGCCCGTCCCTCTGAACACGCTTGCAGAAGCGACCGCACATGCAAGTCGCGCCCACATATAAACTGTGTTCAAACCACACATGTGAGGTATTGTTATGATTGTTTGAAAGAGAGCAATAACTCTAGCCCTAGACCTCCTCTGTAACTCTAAACTGGTAACCTGTAGAAATTTATAAAGCGATGCCTATGGAGATTTTTAAGTACCAATGTTTGTCGCCATTCTACGAGCGTGCGTAATTTTGAATTATGACATGTACTCGGTTTACTTCATTGTAACGTTAACTTTCACATTCTAGAAAAAAATTGGGCTGACTTTGTTTTCTTATTTTTTAATTCAAGTAAGTGTATTTTAGTTATTTATTTATTTTTTTAAACGTGCGTTTTGTAAGACCGCTATGCAAATACGGTGTGACATGATATTGCAATATTCTCAATTTTATTCTCTAGGGTCTCTGCTAGAAAAAAAAAAATGTGTGTATATGTGTGTGTGTGTGTGTGTGTGTATATATATATATATATATATATATATATATATATACAGGTCCCTCTCAAAAAATTAGCATATTGTGATAAAGTTCATTATTTTCTGTAATGTACTGATAAACATTAGACTTTCATATATTTTAGATTCATTACACACAACTGAAGTAGTGCAAGCCTTTTATTGTTTTAATATTGATGATTTTGGCATACAGCTCATGAAAACCCAAAATTCCTATCTCAAAAAATTAGCATATTTCATCCGACCAATAAAAAAAAAAGTGTTTTTAATGCAAAAAAGTCAACCTTCAAATAATTATGTTCAGTTATGCACTCAATACTTGGTCGGGAATCCTTTTGCAGAAAAATGACTGCTTCAATGCGGCGTGGCATGGAGGCAATCAGCCTGTATCACTGCTGAGGTGTTATGGAGGCCCAGGATGCTTCGATAGCGGCCTTGAGCTCATCCAGAGTGTTGGGTCTTGCGTCTCTCAACTTTCTCTTCACAACATCCCACAGATTCTCTATGGGGTTCAGGTCAGGAGCATTGGCAGGCCAATTGAGCACAGTAATACCATGGTCAGTAAACCATTTACCAGTGGTTTTGGCACTGTGAGCAGGTGCCAGGTCGTGCTGAAAAATGAAATCTTTATCTCCATAAAGCTTTTCAGCAGATGGAAGCATGAAGTGCTCCAAAATCTCCTGATAGCTAGCTGCATTGACCCTGCCCTTGATAAAACACAGTGGACCAACACCAGCAGCATACATGGCACCCCAGACCATCACTGACTGGGTACTTGACACTGGACTTCAGGCATTTTGGCATTTCCCTCTCCCCAGTCTTCCTCCAGACTCTGGCACCTTGATTTCCGAATGACATGCAAAATTTGCTTTCATCCGAAAAAACAGTCCAGTGCTGCTTCTCTGTAGCCCAGGTCAGGCGCTTCTGCCGCTGTTTCTGGTTCAAAAGTGGCTTGACCTGGGGAATGCGGCACCTGTAGCCCATTTCCTGCACATGCCTGTACACGGTGTACAAAAGTTATAAATTGATTTGCATTTTAATGAATGAAATAAGTGTTTGATCTCCTATCAATCAGTAAGATTTCTAGCTCCCAGGTGTCTTCTATGCAGGTAACGAGCTAAGAAGCGGAGCATTCTCGCTAAAAGGGAAAGCTCCTAATCTCAGATTGTTACCTGTATAAAAGACACCTGTGCACAGAAGCAATCAATCATTTAGATTCCAATCTCTCCACCAAGGCCGAGACCAAAAATCTGCCCAGGGATGTCAGGGACAAGATTGTAGACCTTACGCAAGGCTGAAATGGACTACAACGCCATTGCCAAGCAGCTTGGTGGGAAGGTCACAACAGTTGGTGCGATTATTTGCAAATAGGAGAAATCCAAAATAACTGTCAATCTCCCTCGGTCTGGGGCTCCATGCACGATCTCACCTTGTGGAATTTCAATGATCATGAGAATGATTTGGAATCAGCCACGAACAACACGGGAGAATCTTGTCAATGATCTCAAGGCAGCTGTGACCATATTTACCAAGAAAACAATTGGTAACACACTACCATGAAGGATTGAAATCCTGCAGTGCCCACAAGGTCCCCCTGCTCAAGAAAGCACATGTGCCGTCCTATCTGAAGTATGCTAATGAACATCTGAATGGTTTAGAGGAGAACTGGGTGAAAGTGTTGTGGTCAGATGAGACCAAAATAAAGCTCTTTGGTCTCAACTCACCGTGTTTGGAGGAGGAGGAATGCTACCTATGACCCCAAGAACACCATCCCCACTGTCAAACACAGTGGTGGAAACACTATGGTTTGGGGGTGTTTTTCTGCTAAGGAGACAAGACAACTTCACTGCATCAAAGGGACGATAGACAGGGCCATGTATCCTCAAATCATGGGTGAGAACCTCCTTTCCTCAGCCAGGGGATTGAAAATGTGTTTTCCAGCATGACAATGACACAGGGCCAAAGCAACAAAGGAGTTGCTCAAGAAGAAACACATAAAGGCCTGGGAGTGGCTTAGCCAGTCTCTAGACCTTCATGCCAAAGAAAGTATGTGGAAGGAGCTGAAGGTTTGAGTTACCAAACGTCAGCCTTGAAACCTTAATGACTTGGAGAGGATCTGCAAAGGGGAGGAGGACAAAATCCCTCCTGAGATGTGTGCAAACCTGGTGGCCAACTACAATAAAGGTCTGACCTGTGATTGCCAGCAAGGGTTTTGCCACCAAGTTCTAAGTCATGATTTGCGAAGCTGTCAAATACCTTTTTCACTCAATAAAATGCAAATCTATTTATAACTTTTTTGAAATGCGTTTTTTCTGGATTTTTTTTTTGTTATTCTGTCTCTCACTGTTAAAATACACCTACAGTGGGCAAACATACAAAATCAGCAGGGGATCACTTTTTACCCTCACTGTAGGATTGTATACATTTTTTTTTTCCCCTTTTATTGGTTAAACTAAATGGACTGAGCTTTTTTTCAACCAGACTATGTAGACAACAGTTGGCAGCCTTTTCTGTTTCTCTGACAATTCGGAATTGCATTTCTTAAATCTACCTAGGCATGGTTTACACCTATCCAGTTTGCTTTTGATCTGTTTCTGCAGAGCTTTTTGCATTGCATTTTTGCACACGTGTTTTGTGTTTTTTTGGGGCTAATTTGTTAGGCAGCTTAAAAAAATGCGGAGTGCACCAAAAACACACTACATGCTTGTCTGCACCTTCTCCACCTTTCTCTATTGTCCATTGACAGACTCAGCTTCCATACTTCTTATCCATTGGGTTGTGCTGCCCCCTGCAGGAGTAGTACTAGGCAGGAAAAAAAACAATTCACCACGCCCATGGGGCTGTCCCTATAGACATAACCCCCACACACTCTGCACCAGCGTCTTGACCTTTAAAAAAATGTCCCTAACCGTTTCCAAAAACACCAGCTGAAAAAAAGCATATATATTCTTGTCAAACCAATCTCTTAACATTCGACGAGGAGGTGAGCTGTGAGCTAGATAGGGGCAGACCAGTGGATGTGGTGTAGCTGGATTTCGCTAAGGCGTTTGATACAGTTCCCCACAAGCGCTTAATTTATAAAATAAGGTCTGCAGGTATCGACCGCAGAGTTTGCTTTTGGATACGGAACTGGCTAAAAGGGCGTGTCCAAAGGGTGGTAATAAACAGCGCATACTCAGACTGGTCTGAGGTAGTAAGCGGGGTCCCCCAAGGCTCAGTCCTGGGACCAACCTTGTTCAATTTATTCATAAACAGCATTGAGGATGGGATCAGCAGTTCTATATCAGTTTTTGCAGATGACACAAAATCGGGCAGGGCAATAACTGCACAGCATGAAGCAGATATCCTACAGAATGACCTGGACAAAATAACGGAGTGGGCAACGACATGGCAAATGAGGTTTAATGTGGAGAAGTGTAAGGTTTTGCACTTGGGGACTAAAAACATAAAAGCACAATACACGTTAGGGGGGAACCCTTGGGGGAATCTAAAATGGAGAAAGATCTGGGAGTCTTGGTAGATGATAGCCTAGGCAATAGCATGCAATGTCAAGCGGCAGCTGCCAAAGTCAGCAGAATATTAGCATGCATAAAGAATGGGATGTATTCCAGAGATAAGACTATAATCCTTCCACTTTATAAAACTCTGGTCCAACCACATCTGGAGTATTCTGTCCAATTCTGGTCGCCAGGCCTCAGGAGGGATGTGTTGGAGCTGGAGAGAGTCCAGAGAAGGGCAACTAAACTAATTAGGGGATTGGAGGACCTTAATTATGAAGAGCGTCTGCAATCGCTTGATTTATTCTCCCTGGAGAAGAGACGCCTGAGAGGGGACATGATAGCAATTTATAAATATCTCAATGGTGATCTCGGCATAGAAAAAAAGCTATTCAGTCGAAGGGATTGCATGAGGACTCAAGGGCATACAATGCGATTAGAGGAGAAGCGTTTTAACCTCAGGCAACGCAGGGGGTTCTTTACTGTTAGGGCTACAAGATTGTGGAATTCTCTACCACAAGAGGTGGCTTCTGCGGGAAGTATGGTGGCTTTCAAAAGACTCTTAGACGTACATCTCAAGGATCAGAACATTCAGGGGTATGTGAGATGATTACGGCCACACACACCTACACAGGTTGAACTGGATGGACTATTGTCTTTATTCAACCTCACCTACTATGTAACTATATGTAACTATATATATTTCAGCAAAAAGCACCAAAAAAAAACCCATAGGTGTGAACCAGGCCTTACAATGTTTTTTTTTTTATCTTCACACACAGATGGGCTTACAGGCAGTGCTGTATTTTGGCCTAGGCCAACAAGGCACAGGCCTAGGGTGGCACTTTGCAGGGGGGCAGCAAAATAGCCACCCGCCTCCATCTGAGACCCTATTAGCTACTGGTTGCTAGAGCCGCCTGGTGTCTAGCAACCAGTGATGTCACACCTTCTCCCACCCCCCTCTCCCTCTCTCTCCCACCCCCTCTCTCTCTCTACCACCACCCCCTCTCTCTCTCTCTATCTCTCTCTCTCTCTCTCCCCCCCTCTCACCTCATGCACGCACTCTCTCTCTCTAGTCCCCCTCTCTCTCTCCCTACCCTGCTTCCTCTCTCACCCCCTATCTCTCATCCCTTTCTCTCTCTCTCTCTCTCTCTCTCTCTCTCTCCTCTCTCTCTCTCTCTCTCTCTCTCATCTCCCTCCCCTCCTCTCTGTCATCCCATCCTCTCTCTAATCCCATCCTCTCGCTCTCTCATCCCCTCCTCTCTCCCTTCTCTCATCCCCCTCCTCTCTCCTCTCATCCCCCTTCTCTCTCTCTTTCCCGCCCCCTCTCTCTCTCTTCCATCCCCTCTCATCCCCCCCTCTCTCTCTCTCATCCCCCCCACTCTCTCTCATCCTCTCTCTCTCTCATCTCTCTCTCTCCTCTCTCTCTCTCTCTCTCTCTCTCTCTCTCCTCTTTCTCTTTCTCTCTTCTCTCTCTCTCTCTCTCTCTTCTCTCTCTTTCTCTCTCTTCTCTCTTTCTCTCTTTCTCTCTCTCTTTCTCTCTCTTTCTCTCTCTCTCTCTTTCTCTCTCTCTCTCTTTCTCTCTCTTTCTCTCTCTCTCTTTCTCTCTTTCTCTCTCTCTCTCTTTCTTTCTCTCTCTCTTCTTTCTCTCTCTCCTCTTTCTCTCTTCTTTCTCT